>NC_079190.1:92996902-93186902 GCF_029499605.1 Hyla sarda
AGTAGCGCAGAAAGTGGGCGACAGTGAGGACTGACACCTTCAAAAATGGCACTGGCTGGGGATTGGTGGCAGGTGAGGACGTCTTTTTCTTTTTCATCCCACCCTAAGCTCTTAAGGTATAATTGTCCAAAATTCTCAAAATGTAATTACCGTATTTTTCACCCTATAGGACGCACCGGCGTATAAGACGCACCCTATTTTTAGGTGCAAAATCAAAAAAATTTAAGATTTTGAACCCAATAGTGGTCTTCAACCTGCGGACCTCCAGATGTTGCAAAACTACAACTCCCAGCATGCCCGGACAGCCAACGGCTGTCCGGGCATGCTGGGAGTTGTAGTTTTGCAACATCTGGAGGTCCGCAGATTGAAGACCACTGCATAGGAGGTAATACTCACGTGTCCCCGCCGCTCCGGACCCGTCACCGCTGCCCTGGATGTCGCTCCATCGCTGTCGCCGTGTCCCCGTCGCTGCTGAACGTCTCTGCTGCCGGCCGGGTATCCTCGCTCTCCGTCGCCGTCATCACGTTGTTACGCACGCCGACGCACGTACGCGACGACGTGATGACGAGGAAGGAGAGCGCCGGACATACAGGGGATCCCTGGACGGAGAAGACACCGAGGAGGCAGGTAAGGTCCCTCCCGGTGTCCTGTAAGCACTAACCCGGCAATTCAGTCGGGCTGTTCAGGACCGGTCCCGAACAGCCGGGTTAGTGTCACTTTCCCTTCAGACGCGACGGTCAGCTTTGATCGCCGCGTCTGAAGGGTTAATACAGGGCATCACCGCCCACCGTGATGTCCTGTATTAGCCGCGGGTCCCAGCCATTGATGGCCGCAGGGACCGCCGCAATAGGGGGGTATTCGCCGTATAAGATGCACCGACTTTTTCCCCCCAGTTTTGGGGAAGAAAAAGTGTCTTATACGGCGAAAAATACGGTACAAAAAATGTCATTAGTTACCATTGAAAATGCAGAAAAATTATCTCTGGAAATTCCAGAACTGAAAGGCTGAAGACAGAATTTGATGACAAGTCGCTTTCTGATTTTGTCAGGGTTGTCATAGGGACCTTCTAAGGACTATGTTTGTTATGAGTGTATTTGTGGGGTCATCCATAGACATAATAACTTGGATCAACGTGTGGCCTCTATGATAACATTGCACATGGCCGAAATCAGAACTGGCTCTAGGCCTGTAACTTCAGTCATAAGCTATGATAATATGATTTTCTTATTTTTATTATTTCTTCTGACAGATCTCTTTGAAGGTCTTGATGATTTTCCATAAATGTGTCAATTCTCTATATACAGACAGTACAGGATTACAGAAAACCTCCAAGTAACCTCTCTTTCATGTTACTAAGGGAAAGATAAAACTATAAAACTAAGCCAATTCATTGTTCTGGAAAATATGGGAATATAGATATAAATTAAGCTTGAAGTAAATGACATCAGAGACTTAATTGTTATGGGATAAGAAGCAGTAATAGGTTTATTGTTCTTGTCTAATGGAATAACAGGAGGCCACAATACATGACATTGAGTGTGTGAGGGCAGGGATGTAACTTATAGTTAATGCTGGGCGGTATACCGGTTCATACCGAATACCGAAATTTTTGTGCTGCACGATATTAATTTTTCCCCATACCGCAATACCGGTTGGGCCCCTCCCCCCCGAGAATGAATTATCAACCCAGCGCTGCGCTGTCCCCACATTGGGGAACTAATCATATGTGACCTGCGAGCACTGTTCTGCCCCCTCCCAATTAATTATCAGCCCAGCGCTGTCCCCATCAGGGTACTACTCACGTCACCCGCAAGTGCTGCTCTCTTTGTCCTCCTGTTTGTTGCGGCCGCCGGCGCTGACACTCTATACTGTACGCTGTATCCCTATGCCCGGGCTGCAAAAGATAAACAAAATAAACTTTAACGCACCTTCCTATGTCGGCCTCACGCTCTTCCTGGGGACGTGAATGTCGGACAGCTGTCAGCCTATCACCAGCCGCAGCGATGTTCCGGTGATAGGTTGAGCCCACTGTCATGTACGAAGCCGGCTGGCACAGAGCCCTGCTTTTCCTAATTGTACAGAGCCCTGCATGTCCTCAGTATACAGAGCCCTGCTTGTCCTCAGTGTACAGAACCCTGCTTGTCCTCAGTGTACAGAGCCCTGCTTGTCCTTAGTGTACAGAGCCCTGCTTGTCCTAAGTATACAGAGCTCTGCTTGTCCTCACTGCACAGAGCCCTGCTTTTTCTCAGTGTAAAGAGCCCTGCATGTCCTCAGTGTACAGAGCTCTGCTTGTCCTCAGTTCACAGAGCCCGGCTTGTCCTCAGTGTACAGATCCCTGCATGTCCTCAGTTCACAGAGCCCTGCTTGTCCTCGGTGTACAGAGCTCTGCTTGTCCTCAGTGTACAGAGCCCTGCTTGTCCTCAGAGTACAGGGCCCTGCTTGTCCTCAGTGCACAGAGCCCTGCTTGTCCTCAGTGTACAGAGCCCCACTTGTCCTCAGTGCACAGAGCCCTGCATGTCCTCAGTGGAGCTCGGCTTGTCCTCAGTGTACAGAGCCCTGCATGTCCTCACTGCACAGAGCCCTGCTTGTCCTCGGTGTACAGAGCCCTGCTTGTCCTCAGTGTACAGAGCTCTGCTTATCCTCAGTGTACAGAGCCCTGCTTGTCCTCAGTGTACAGAGCCCTGCTTGTCCTCATTGTACAGAGCCCTGCTTGTCCTCAGTGTACAGAGTCCTGCTTGTCCTCAGTGTACAGAGCCCTGCTTGTCCTCAGTGCACAGAGCCCTGCTTGTCCTCAGTGTACAGAGCCCTGCTTGTCCTCAGTGTACAGAGCCCTGCATGTCCTCAGTGTACGGAGCCCTAATTGTCCTCAGTGTACAGAACCCTGCTTGTCCTCAGTGCACAGAGCCCTGCTTGTCCTCAGTGTACAGAGCCCTGCTTGTCCTCAGTGCACAGAGCCCTGCTTGTCCTCAGTGCACAGAGCCCTGCTTGTCCTCAGTGCACAGAGCCCTGCTTCTCCTCAGTGTACAGAGCCCTGCTTGTCCTCAGTGCACAGAGCCCTGCTTGTCCTCAGTGTACAGAGCCCTGCTTGTCCTCAGTGCACAGAGCCCTGCTTGTCCTCAGTGTACAGAGCCCTGCTTCTCCTCAGTGCACAGAGCCCTACTTGTCCTCAGTGTACAGAGCCCTGCATGTCCTCAGTGTGCAGAGCCCTGCTTGTCCTCAGTGTACAGAACCCTGCTTCTCCTCAGTGTACAGAGCCCTGCTTGTCCTCAGTGTACAGAGCCCTGCTTGTCCTCAGTGTACAGAGCCCTGCTTGTCCTCAGTGTACAGAGCCCTGCTTGTCCTCAGTGTACAGAGCCCTGCTTGTTCTCAGTGCACAGAGCCCTGCTTGTCCTCAGTGTACAGAGCCCTGCTTGTTCTCAGTGCACAGAGCCCTGCTTGTCCTCAGTGTACAGGACCCTGCTTGTCCTCAGTGCACCGAGCCCTGCTTGTCCACCCACACTTCCTGTATTTGGACTCCTCACAGAGACACACAGGCAGTAGCTACAGGGACACCATTTTTTCACCCAAAGATATACACATTTCTTAACCAATGTATATTACAAATATACATATAATGTTATTATCTACATTTATTTCTACAAGATTTTGCTAATAACAGGTACACTTTAAGTTCTCGTGGACTTGTGAACATTACATGATATTACATTGTTGCCAAAGTTCTTCTATTTCAAGAAAGGGTTAAACTTACAGGCTTAATGGTGCTGACAATGCTTAAAGAGCACCTGTCATCAACAAAAACGTTTAATATGTTGTTCCTAATCATTAATGAAGACATATTGTAATATAGCTTCATTAAAAAATATTAATATTTATACCAGTTTTTTCATTTTATACTTTTGGCCACTAGGGGTCACTCTTCTATGCCTGGTCTGCAGGCAGCATCCTATGCTTTGCATAGTAAATGTGCAGCTCTTAGAAGGGCACTGGTCCTTCCACAGGAAGTTCAGTGCCTGTCAATCATGCATGAGCAGCACTGTGAGCTAGAAGCCTGCACGTGCCTCTCAGAGCCCAGTAACCTCCCCCGCCCCTCAGCACCTGTTATCTTATACATTGTATCCTCTCACTGCACTCCCTACTCTGTGTTCCCTGTCATCTTACTTCTGTCACTGTAATAGCTTTTTGCCCTGGTTCTTCTCCCCGCCCCTCACATTATATTTGTCCAGCCATCAGCATTGACTTTTTAGTGCAGCGCTAATGGTCTGAGGAGAGAGTGTGGCACTACTTTTGTTGGCTCTGATCGGCTGCCGTCCCTCCCCTGTACAATGCTTGTATGCGCGCTCCTGGGAGGGAGCGCAGAATACAAGAAGAGGGCGGAAGCAGTCCCGGCCTGGCTTCACGTGACGTTGCGCCTGCCGGGACACGCCTCCTTCCGCTCCTCTGTGAAAGAGCGCTCCTGAGCTACCGAAGATGAATATATAAAGGTATTTACATGCGGTTTACAACCGCAATAAACACAGGGATAGGCTTAGTTAGAGTTAGGGACAGATGGGCAGGGGGATTAGGGAAAGTTTAGTTGATCACAGGTGCTCTTTAATGTCAACCCTATGAATAGGCCATCAATTTTGTGATTTCGGACAACCCCTTTAACCAGGGTTTATACTTACTGTACTAAGGTTGAACTTTTTAATAGTTGAATGTAATGTGTTCATATGGAATTCTGTCCTAGAACTCATGTCACTTGATAGAGTCCTCGCTGAACCCTCAAGCATTGGGTGTAGAACTTCATTTGTCCTTGAGGCCTGCCCTTGTTGTGTGCCACGCTCTTGTCAAACGAGAGATATATTATGTAAAATTGTTATCTAAATCTAAGTTATTAAATGAAGAAATATTTGCACTATCCCGCTAGTCTCTGGGTAAACAGACTGCGGGGAGATGGATGAGCATTCAGTGCCTGTAATATTCTAGGAGATATTGAGATTTCCAGCTGAACACTCCTATCTCATCCATTATCTGTGCTCATAAGACTCGTTGTTTGAGGCTTCTTGTTTCCTCTGTCGGGGATACATCAGTGTAAACTATTTCAGACAAGACTGCGCTGAATACAGATGTGTTTCCATAGGCCTCTGTATGTTAAAGAGTTATGTGTTTAATAGCACTTCATGGTATTCAAAGGACATATGATAAAACATAATACAGTATATACGGGACTCAGTGATCGCTCTTCATAGATGTCCAAGACTGTCTGGATGAGTCCTAAGACCCTCCGGTATCATGAGATATAACCCTGTAAAGTGCCTGACAGCGCTCTTTACTCCCTGGTCAGTCGTTCTGTCCGACTCTTTCTCTGCAGTAGAGTCTATAGGGAATAAATCACGTTTGAGCGACATTTGGGAACTGAGATCCGGTGTGATTTTGACATTCATGTGTCTGGACAGCATGTCGAACGTTTTTCCAAGTGACACAAATGTTATAACTTTATTTCTACAAGGAAAAATTTTATAAATTGGTTGGTAAAAAAAAAAAGTTTAGCCAGCGCTGATTGTAGTAAAAAAACAACACAATCCTTGCAGAGCAAAAAAAAACTTACTCAATGAGGTCATGTGTAAAAACCCAAAACATATAGACTTTTTTGTGTATTCTGGACATGCAGCTTTTTCATGTTTTTGTACTCTGGAGACACTATTCTTAGGCAGGGTACACATATGTCTGGAGAAAACTGTTTGGGAAAACTGTTTCCCTGTAGCGGAATGTGACCCTCCACACAGGGACACAGTTTTCTGCTTTCCAGCCCACTCCCTCTCACTCCATCCCTGCAACCTTCTATCCCTCCAGCGTGCATCGGCGGAAAACTGATGCTAGAACTCGTCTCATTCATTTGAATGGGACAGTTCACAATCATCCAGTGTCTCAATTTTGACAGCGGATGGTTGGACACGCTGGACGGCACCGGACCTGTCTGGCGTCCAGAAACAATGATGACAACTGATGCACGTTGTCATCAGTTGGGGAATCAGTTGCGTCCAGATTTAGAGCCCACATAAATTGCAAACCGGACATGTGTGAACCCAGCCTTACTAGCTTTATGTGAAGATGATTTTTGGTTGGGTCTTATTCCTCTTTACATTGTCTGAACCAGGTGAAGCCTTAAAGGGGTAGTCCAGGGAACTGAACTTTTTAGATACTTATCTTCTACGCACAAATAGGGGATAAGTGTCTGATCACAAGGAATCTGATCAATTGGGGCACCCTGTGATCTCCTGTATGGGGCCTAACCTACTTATCTGTCCTTGGAACACTTCGGCCCCCACCAACCCTGACTAACGCAAGTGATGGCCTGTTCAGCTAATCTACGGGGGAGGTGGTACATCACTGTGGCCGGTAATTGGCTGAATAGTGGAATAGTGTGTGAAGTTTATCATGTTCTTACTATGTATGTTTGGTCATAAGTTGGTCAGCAACACTTACCTTACTACCTGATTCCCTGGTGCTCACTGCTCACTGTTCCCAGGTGACAGGTCGACATGCTTGAAATGGCGGCTCAACCAATCAGTGTCTTAGATAAGTCACTTCTGTGACCTGTCATCGGTGGACGGGACATTTCCTGAGTGTCAAGAAGTCACCAGGAAGCAGCAGGGACCTGGTACATAGACACAACAGTGGTAGATGTTAGGTGGGTGAAGAAAATAAGAACTTTATTATTAGAGGTGATTGTTCATAGACGCAGCTGTGTACCCTGTCTATCAAACGTTATTCACGATGTATAGAATTGGAATATATTGACTGCATGGGGCATAATGGATACAATAGAGGCGGTTTTCATTTCACAAATTGTTCTGCAATTATTCTATTTTACAGAATTGGGCGCTGTTCACACCTGCATTGTCACTTGTTTTTCCATTTCATCATCAGAAGAGAAAAGATAATGACAGAATGCCAGATCTGTCGCTCACTGGACACAAACAGCACTGCATGCTGCGCTTAGTTCCTCTCAGATGACGGAATCTGGGATTAAAGCGCCATACAGACCTCCAATGCAGATGTGGACAAAGCCTTACTCGTAGCAGATGATTAAAAAAAAATAAAAATAAATAAAATAATAATAAAAAATATGGTGTTTTGTGAAAATAAAGTAATTACTACTATTAGCCATTTATCCAAACAGCAATAATAAGTAGAACATTATGACCTCACAAAAGACTGTATTTCTGAATTGTATATGTAACAAAACTGTAGTACAATCTCTGAATTTTCCCCATTAGAGTCTATATAGAAGCTCTCCCCCCCCCCTCCTCCTGAGATTTCTAATACATCCACGTCTGAAGCAGCAAGGGTTGCTCTGTGTGACATTCCTTTATAGCAATAAAACAATCGGTTTTTACGTAAGCCCTGAGAAGCTCTTGGTGTCACTTTGCCCTTGAGAGAATCATTATTTACAGCTCCATTACTCTCTATCCATGGGCGGAGTAGAATGCTCACCTAATGCAGGGATTGACCCACCGTCCAAGTAATGCAGAGACGGTTTACACGTGTTGTTCCCTCTCCTTGGATGGTGCTTCCATTTAAAGGGGCACAGCTCTAGTAGTTATAACTATGCAGACACTGCTGTGTAGCTATTTTATGGTCACTACTATGGGTTATTAAAAGAGGATAATCCAGCTTCCAATCCAATACAAACAACAACAACTTGTATACCATATATACTCGAGTATAAGCCGACCCGAATATAAGCCGAGGCCCTAATTTTATATAAGTCGAAGCCTAATTTTACCCCAAAAACCCAGGAAAAGTTATTGACTCGACTATAAGCCTAGGGTGGGAAATACATCATCCCCCCATGTAATCATCCAGACCCCCGTCATCATCTCCCCCCCCCCTTCATCATCACCGCCTGTCAATCCCTTTATCATTGGTCTTCAACCTGCGGACCTCCAGATATTGCAAAACTGCAACTCCCAGCATGCCCGGACAGCCATCGGCTGTCCGGGCATGCTGGGTGTTGTAGTTTTGCAACATCTGGAGGTCCGCAGGTTGAAGACCACTGATGAAGGGATTGACAGGCACAGAGTTCACTCGAGTATAAGCCGAGGGGGGCGTTTTCATCACGAAAAATCAGGCTGAAAAACTCGGCTTATACTCGAGTATATACAGTACACAGTATACAGTTTTATTTAGTCTCAGGATAAAATGCCACTTCTTTTGATCCTACTGCACCCACCAGAATCCTACTGACTGCACCCACCAGAATCCTACTGCACCCACCAGAATCCTACTGCACCCACCAGACTCTGATGGCAGACAAGTGAGTGAGTGCCATTATGGGTAATTCTGTATGGGCATAGGGGTAAAGGCTATTAAGGCTGGATGGGATCCTTGTACAGTACTGGCTTTTTACTGCCATCTGACCACTGCTTTGTGGAGTAACCTGCTGGGTCGCCCCACTTGGTATGCATCCTGTTTGCTTGCTCCCCAAGAACTGTTTATGTACCATAGACTGGTAAAGGCTAGCAAGCTTGCCAATAGAGGAAAACTTGACCAGTTGCCCATAGCAATTAATGGGCTAAAAACCAAAGCAGTCCACAGTTTTCATTCCGGGTCAAAAGCTGAATATGGGTGGGAAAATGAACAGCAGCAGGCGGTTTTGAAATTGTCTCTATGAATCCAGCTGCCAAAAGGACAAATCGTGTTGTGCATTCCCCTTTACATCTAATATTATACTTAAAAGCTGCACTCACTATTCTGCTTGTGTGGTCACACCGGGGGATATTTATAATTTGTAGTACATCTTTTTTCTTGTTTATTTTAAGCGCAAAATTTTGCGCAGAAGCAGTTTTTGTGGCTTCTTTGCGCGTTATTTTATTTTATTTTTTTTAAAGCTGTGTATTTTGTGGGGCACCGTGTAACACTTTATGCAGAGGGCAGGAATTAATCATGTGCAGCAAAGTTTTTTTGCGCAAAGCCTACTTTTTTTGAGCAAACCTACACCACCTAATAGGACTAGAGCTTTGTGCTCTGTCAGATGCCAGAGAACAAAGCTTAAAGGGGTACTTCTCCTCTCAGCGTTTGGAACCGTTTTGAGCGTCGGGAGCTCGTGACATCATAGCCCCGCCCCCTCATGATGTCATGACCCGCCCCCTCAATGCAAGTCTATGGGAGGGGGCGTGACAGCCACCACGCCCCCTCCCATAGACTTGCATTGAGGGGGCAGACGTGAAATCACGAGGGGGCGGGGCTATGATGTCACGAGCTGTCGGCTCCAGCGTTTGGAACAGCTGAGCAGCGGAGTACCCCTTTAAACCTCGCTCTGCAGCTCACTGGTTTCTATAATTGTGCAGAATTTATCAATCTGTGCACCATTTTGGTAAATTTTGAGAAACTGGGTAAAAAATACACAAAGCAAACAGGTTAAACTCTCTACTACCTCAAACCCACATGGACAAGTGTCCCCCCACTGTGTACATAGGTGATGTGAAGAGCAGGGGGCCTTGGGAGATAGGGAGATGAGCAGGGGCTTTGGGAGAGGCTATTGAGTAAAGAAAAGCATAGAAATTTAAACTAACAGCAACTATATAACAAACATGTTGATAATATGGGAGGGGGTGTACAGTTTTTGGACATGGGTTGCCAAGGCTTACTCAGGTCAATAGAGGTTGGGAACCACTGGTATAGTAAATCACACTATTCCATGCACAGGCATATAGTAAAAAACATTTACAGTTTACTGGATCATATAACTAGTCCCAGGCAGATTCTCTCTGACCTACTTTGCTTGATTGATCTCTGAATATAAAAATTTGGGATAGATCGATCTATTTATATCAGCAGGGCAGGGAGAAGCTGGCGGGGCAAACCCAGATGACTTCTTTCCCCATTCCCATCTTGTTTTTCAACCATGATTTGTCTTTAAAGGGCTACTTCGGAGGAAAGGATTTTTTAATAGACGTAATTTACAAATCAGTTTAACATTCTGGCACCAGTTGATTTAAAAAAAAAAAATGTTTCCACCGGAGTACCCCTTTAAAACGCTGCATTTCACAGTAAATTACATACAGTTGTAATAAAGGAGCCTGTCCCTGGCTCATGCTGCCCGTGGTTTGTGCATCATTGAAATTGATCACAGGTTCACGTTAACATTTTTGATGGAGCTGGACAAAAGTGAGGACACCTTGAAGGTGACACCTATGGAAGTTCTTATTACCTACTGTTCTTACTGACCATTTTAAAAGCCACCCTGACTTCTGGACATATCCAGATGGTTCCTAAACTTTACCCACTTGGTCCTCCCACTTTAATTTTTTATAACCAAATTGTTGCATGATGTTTTTTTTGTTTTTTTTTAGGGGGGTTTTGGTGGGGATTTCTGGAGTTAGATCCTTTATTATCTGTGTTATGGCCTATTTTATTGTAGAGGAGAACAAACATGGGCAACAATAGAAAATAATGCTAAAAATTAGGCAGCGCATTTATAGGCCCATTGGTTACTTGCCTCCTGAACCTTGTCCAGCTCTGTTCTGTTGTAATGATAAGAAAATCCCATTTAACTTTAATAGGCAACAAGAAAGAAAAAAAAAACTATCATCCAGCTTCTTAGAAAAAGAAACCCCGATCCTGTTAGATGGTATTGGAAATAGTCACATAATGCACATTCTGGCATCTGTTCAAAACCCATTGGATAGGATGTATTGATGGATTTGTTCCCTTGTGTTTGCTGTAAATATATCAGAAAATACTCTATATAACCTTGAGATTACAGAAACAGCATAGTACCGTGAGCTAAACTTTTTCCGTAACTACACATATTATTCTATAATATCTCTTTTTAGTGTGTAGTCGAAAACAGCCCGTTGTGCCCTGCTAGAAGCTATGCAAGAGGCTGACTTTAATGAACTTCCTGGGATTACTACTCAATTTCAGATCATTTTCAGCCCTTTTAAAAAACATTTTTTACATATTGTTATGCTGAGGTCTCGTGCTAAAAATAAAAAAAATAATTCCTCCCCTCCCCCCATCATTTTCCACTCATACCCCTAAAATCAAAATTTCACATTGAAATACGGTAAATATTCAGACCCTTTGCTACGACACATGAAATTTACCTTTTGGGGGCCACCCAATTCTCTTGATCATCTTTAAGATGTTTCCACACCTGGAGACTGGGACAAAGATTCACCTTCCAGCAAGACAATGACCCTAAGAATACAACCAAGACAATTCAGGAGTGGCTTAGGGACTGTGAATGTCCCTGAGGGTCCCAGCCAGAGCCCTGACTTGAACATCTCTGGAAAGACCTCTAAATGTTTTCCTCCGACTGCCCCCTCTAACATGACAGAGCTTGAGAGGATCTGCAGAGAAGAATGGCAGAAAATCCCCAAATCCAGAGGTCGGACCCCCTGCGAACAGACACTTAACTCCACGTGCCTCATGTGACCCCAGAATTCAGTTAGCAATATTATTTATCATAAGACATACTGGGTCCATTTAGAATGCCCAACCATTTGCTAAATGTATAGGGCTGGTAGAACTCCGATACCTTAGTAAATTGTGTGCTTTCCTATTTCAGATCTACATATGTATATTTCTGTCTGTCTTCCCATATTGCACTCTACATAGACTATAGAATTTTTATGAATTCATCTCTGTCCTGGATGTAAGAAATCTTTACCCTGTCATAGATATAGTTTTTGTGCTTAGGAACAACTGGGTCACCAATCCAGCTGTGTTAATACAAGAGCTTACTCTAAAACGACAATCTTCAACCTAGAAGTATTGAAACAGAACGCGCTTACAAGCTTAAACTCTGATTGCTGTGCGCAAATCACAGGCGGCTCAAATAGAGCATTTACTGGGCGCAGTTATGTTGCAACGTGCAGACTCGGACTGGTTATACTAAAGACTTTAAAGGGGGTACTCCGGTGAAAACCTTTTTTCTTTTAAATCAACTGGTGGCAGAAAGTGAAACATATTTGTAAATTACTTCTATTAAAAAATCTTAATCCTTCCTGTACTTATTAGCTGCTGAATACTACAGAGGAAATTCTTTTCTTTTTGGAATGCTCTCTGATGACATCACGAGCACAGTTCTCTCTGCTGACATTATTTTAATAATAATAATGCTTTATTTATTGTTGTCCTTAGTGGGATTTGAACCCAAGTCCCCAGCACTGCAAGGTAGCAGTGCTAACCACTGAGCCACCATGCTGTCCTTAGAATACATCTGCTATGCATGGTTGCTAAAATGGACAGAGATGTCAGCAGTGAGCACTGTGTTTGTGATGTCATCAGTGTTCCAAAAAGAAAGGAATTTCCTCTGTAGCATTCAGCAGCTAATAAGTACTGGAAGGATTAAGATTTTTTAATAGAAGTAATTTACAAATATGTTTAACTTTCTGCCACCAGTTGATTTAAAAGAAAAAAGGTGCATCAGTGCTACGCCAACCACTAATAAGACTGAAACCTGAAATAGGAGATAAATCTGTTGTTTGAGAGTCAAATCAACATTTGGACTGAAAATGCTTCCCAGAAATACAGTGGGGCAAAAAAGTATTTAGTCAGCCACCAATTGTGCAAGTTCTCCCACTTAAAAAGATGAGAGACGTCTCTAATTTTCATCATAGGTATACCTCAACTATGAGAGACATAATGAGGAAAAAAAATCCATAAAATCACATTGTCTGATTTTTAAAGAATTTATTTTTCAAATTATGGTGGAAAATAAGTATTTGGTCAATAACAAAAGTTCATCTCAATACTTTGTTACCCTTTTTGGCAATGACAGAGGTCAAACGTTTTCTGTAAATCTTCATAAGGTTTTCACACACTGTTGCTGGTATTTTGGCCCACTCCTCCATGCAGATCTCCTCTAGAGCAGTGATTTTTTGGGGCTGTCTCTGGGCAACATGGACTTTCAACTCCCTCCAAAGTTTTTCTATGAGTTTGAGATCTGGAGACTGGCTAGACCACTACAGGACCTTGAAATGCTTCTTACGAAGCCACTCCTTCGTTGGCTGGGCGGTGTGTTTGGGATCATTGTCTTGCTGAAAGACCCATCCACGTATCTTCTTTGCCCTTGCTGATGGAAGGAGGTTTTCACTCAAAATCTCATGATACATGGCCCCATTTATTCTTTCCTTTACATGGATCAGTCGTCCTGGTCCCTTAGAAGAAAAACAGCCCCAAAGCATGATGTTTCCTCCCCCATGCTTCACAGTAGGTATGGTGTTCTTTAGATGCAACTCAGCATTCTTTCTCCTCCAAACACGACAAATTGAGTTTTTACCAAAAAGTTCTACTTTGGTTTCATCTGACCATATGACATTCTCCCAATCCTCTCCTGGATCATCCAAATGCTATCTAGCAAACTTCATACGGGCCCGGTCATGCACTGGCTTAAAAAGGGGGACACGTCTGGGACTGCATGATGTGAGTCCCTGGTGGCGTAGTATGTTACTGATGGTAGCCTTTGTTACTTTGGTCCCAACTCTCAGCAAATCATTCACTAGGCCCCCCTGTCTGGTTCTGGGATTTTTGCTCACCGTTCTTGTGATCATTTTGACACCACGGGGTGAGTCTTGCGTGAAGTCCCAGATCGAGGGAGATTAGCAGTGGTCTTGTTTGTCTTCCATTTTCTAATAATTGCTCCCACAGTAGATTTCTTCACACCAAGCTGCTTGCCTATTGCAGATTCAGTCTTCAGTCTACAATTTTGTGTCTGGTGTCCTTCGACAACTCTTTGGTCTTGGCCATAGTGGAGTTTGGAGTGTGACTGTTTGAGGTTGTGGACTGGTGTCTTTTATACTGATAACAAGTACAAACATGGACCATTAATACAGGTAATGAGTGGAGGACATTAAAGAAGAAGTTACAGGTCTGTGAGAGACAGAAATCTTGCTTGTTTGTAGGTGACCAAATACTTATTTTCCACCATAATTTGCAAATAAATTCTTTAAATATCAGACAATGTGATTTTATGTTTTTTTTTTCTCATTATGTCTCTCATAGTTGAGGTATACCTATGATGACAATTACAGGCCTCTCTCATCTTTTTAAGCGGAAGAACTTGCACAATTGGTGGCTGACTAAATACTTCTTTGCCCCACTGTATATATTTTATGTTTTTTTGTCCACAGCTTTCCTGCATTATGTTTTTTTGTCATTAGTATTGAGTATTCTTACCTGACCCCCACCTATGATTTCCTTACAGTTAACTAAATCATTCAACATATTGTACAATCATTTGACTTTATCTTTCATTTCCTTATCTGCCCTGGAAAAATTTAAGGGAACCTATCATTACCTTCATTCTGAGTCATTGGGGTGGTTCCCAGCAGCTTCTCTTTTCCCCACCATCCTTGATGTATAAATCTCTCCCTGTTTGTGTATAGGGAGAGATCTATCAATTAAGGTTGGTGAAGTGGAGAAAAACCACTAGGGACCACCCTGATGACTCATGGTTCAGGCAGCATGAAAGTGATGACAGGTTCCCTTAAACTCTTAGACATGTATGGTCTTGCCATCTGGGACTTGTTCAAGTACACCCTGGATCGTTAAATGTTGATGAAGCGAGCACAGGAGCTCACCTCAAGGTGCTCATCAAACCCCCGCCACGTAATCATGCAAGTCCAATGAGTTAAAATGGCGCTGGGGGGTCCCCTAACCTGCTGCACTGGCGCTTTCATGATGCAGCAAGACTGTGTCAGTAAAGCACTGGTCCCACTGTTCAGTGCTATGGAATAGCAAAAAGCCACTGAAAAGTCTCTAAAATTACACCAGCCCAGACTTAGCTTAGCTTTTTGGTGTATGTGAAGAGAGAAATTTCTGGAAATGTGACCTGCACAAAATGTATCAAATGTTCTGTGTCCATTTAATAAATTTGATGCTAAAAAAGCGTAAAAAAATGCTTCACTTACACCTACAATGATAAATGCTTCACTTACACCTACAATGATAAATGACGGCCTATAAATGTATTTATACGTTAGTAAAAAAAATCATTGGCCAAGATTGCTCACACAAAACAGGTTACATTGCATCATGGTAATGTCTGTAAAGCTTTGGTATATGTTTATAGGTGTTTATTATGCGATCAGCCTGTGTTCTGATATTATTTATATGTAGCGTGTAATTCCTTTAAAGCGTAAACATAACATTATTGCTATATGTGTGTGTGTATAGCTATTTCTATAGGTCCCTCAAAGACTATTCACCTGTTGTACCTGATATCATATAGGTGTTATTGGCATGTTTTCCTGCTATATTTTGTTATTCATTGTAGACTTAAAGGGGTACTCGGATGCTCAGCTTTTGGAACAAACTGTTCCGAACGCTGGAGCCGATGCCGGCTCCAGCGTTCAGAACAGTTTGTTCCAAACGCTGAGCAGCCGAGTACCCCTTTAAAAGGAAAGTGACACCAGTTTCTCCAGCACTAACATTATAGGCTAATAGTGTGGTTAATGCTGATTTACCATTTATTTATTTGTTGCTTCTTTCCTGAAATGTTTCAAAAAAGAATATGTAAATTAGCTGCTATGCTGCCCTCAGCACATTACTTGGCCCTAAGGTGCATTGGTACAGCCGCCCGACTATTCCCTGGATAACACCAGAGATTTAAATGTGATGTGAAATTTGCATATTTTCTAACATTTTATATAGATTATAGCCTGGAAAATTTGAAGGAAAAAAATGGATCACCTAGATGTGATTTACATTCCCCTGGTATAGTTTCACCCTCACCACCATAGCTCATATATGTGATATATTCATAACATGCTGTCTGGCTTTTTTTCCCCTCTTTGAAGCAATAAGGGACATTGAGGTTGGTGTCAGAATTTTTTTAATACATTTTGGTGACGTTATTTTTTTACATTTTCATTTACTGATTATATTATAAAATAATCCTAAAATCTTGCAGATTTCATTCTGGTCACTAGTTCTAATATTATCCTGACATTTTCTGTAGAAATCTCTCTTCAGCAGCATCCTCCTTATTATCACAGGCAGGATTACAGAGAAAGGTGACACTAGTTTATAGATAATATGGAATCAGGCCTTTCACAATAGGTGATGGTCAGAGGGTCAGAGCTCACCCCTTTCACTCCCTGTATAGCTGTATATACTCTGCATAGGTCACAGAGCACACCTAGAAAATGTTTCCATGGAAGTCAATACGGTCCCCTCCAGTTTATTATTCCTATGTCCTTGTGGCTTGCTGAAAAGCATATCTCTAAATGTTATTAAAACAGCTCAGGCAAGATGGCTGCCCCCATAATAAGGTATTAATTATAAAATAAAAAATTGACAGCCATTAAATAGAAACAAAATAGAAAAAAGAATGTTTCAACATTTGGCTCTAATAAGAATACATAATAATAATAATGTTACTCAGTACCTAATCCTGACATGTACATCTATTTTACTTTCTACTTTTTTATGCCTCTATCACCTATATTTATTTTAAAAATCCCTTTTTTTTATCAGCTTATCAGTGTTAGAAATCCTCTCAGTGGAAGGGTGTGTCCCTCCCTTATGGTGGTGGTTGGAGGTGATTGGTGTGTCTGCTCATGCAGCCTCCTCCATGAGTTATCTCTTGTCTATGACTCATGGACAAGCCTGATGCAGCTGCAGAACTGGTTAGTGTCCCAGTAGTTATAGGGACCCCTAGTGGTGGAATTTTCTGAAGCCGTTTTCTTGGTAAATATTTAAAAAATTTAACACAACCATATTATAAAAGGTCTTTTATTTCTATCAGCAACAACATATAAAAAGTTTTTGGATCTGACAGTGCCCATTTAAAAAGGAGGAGCTTGTAGTTCATTGTTTGAAGACGTTTTGCTATCTCTTGCACCAATTACCGTTGCTCTCTGGGCTCCCTTTGCTCCCGGCTTCACATTTTAATAGCTCAATGAGCTAGAAGGGTCTTGAAATACATCTTAACTAATGACCGTGGTATCATACAGGGATTTCTTGATGGTTAGGTTATTAAAATAAATTACTATATTTATTAGAGCTAATTTCCATTGTAATTTATTCTAATAGTTAAACTAAAGATTTCAGCCTCATATCTGTATGGTTGTATCTGATGACAGACAATTCTGAGGTTCGTGGTCGTTTCCCCTCCACTTGCTCCTCACCAGTAATTTATCTTATCTGTCACAACAAAAGGAACAAGATCTCTACCCTTTATATCTACAGTAGATACACAAGACTACATCTGATAATTTAATAGCAGTTTTTAGTAACGGTAAGTCTGAAATGGAACTAAATTTTGACAGATTTTATTTTAATTTCTCAAAGCGTTACTGTCATTAAAAACAACATTTGAGATGTTGGTCATCGAGAGATCCATCCATTTCTTTACATAGATGTCTATGCAGAGGAATGGACGGATCTCATGCTGGCCGGATGGCAGAGCTCAATGCTGCCCGCTTCCCCAGCAAATAACTGACGCTTGCAGTGCATCTCAGGAGTGAGACCCGATGCGATCAACAACTTTTGACATATCTAATCGACATGTCAGAAGTTGTTTTGAATGGCAGTAACACTTTAACCAAATTGTCTAAAAGAAAAACTTCCTTTGTGCCCCATAGCAACCAATAAAAATGCAACTTTCACATTATAAACTGCTCTGGTAGAATAAAAGATGTGCAGTAATTGGTTAAAATATTTAAGACAGTTTTGATAAATTGTAACAAAATTGTCTATTCTATCTATAACTTCATTTTATATTTACGCACAGTTCACAGTTACTTACAGTTAGGCTATATTCACCCACTGTAAAATGAATAGAAAAAAATGATCCTTACACTGTTTCATTAGCATATCTGTGCAGTAAGCTTGGTTCTAGTACTGTATCTAAGCACTTAGCTTAGTCCTGATGGTTTGGCATAATGTGTGCCTGACAGAAGCCCTAATCCCCACATGCACACCCTATGGCTGGGTTTACACATTGTAAAATAAGAAAAGGAAAAACAGCAGTAAAATAGGTACACATAGGTAAAATATGTTGTTATTTTAATCTAATGTGCTATAAAAATGTATGAAAAGCAGCTCGCAGTGCACACATCGGGCCTTATTTACTAAGAGTGTTGTGTAGGTTTCTTTGTGGCTTTTAATTCCCTACAATTTATTTTCCACGGTATTTACTAAGATTTCCCTACATTTTCCACTTTCCCTACATTTTGCTTTTTTTACACCTGCTCTGATCTGTCTGGTTTTCCTCAGCTGAAATCCACCACATTTTCTGTGAAAACCTTAGTAAATATGTTGGGTTTTTGTGAAAATGTCGGGAACACGTCCCTTTTCGGTGACCATGCCCCCTTTTACTGATGGTCATGCCCCTTTTTCGAGTTTTCTTAGCAAGAATCTGGCGCACAACCCGACAAAACATGTCGGGTTTGCAATAGTAAATGAGGGCCATTGTATAAAAAATATTCGTAATTGCAAATGTTGTGACGTCTCGGACACACCTCCTCGTGACACCCCCTCAATGACTGCCCCCACGCCCCCACCCATAGTCTTGCATTGAGGGGGCGTGGTGTGACATCACGAGGGGAGCGTGTTTAAGACGTCACAACCCTCGCCACCCACTGGATGCTGCACAGAGATCACGGGGGTCCCAGCGGCGGGACCCCTGCGATCAGACATTTTATCCCCTATCCTTTGGATAGGGGTTAAGATGTCTAGGGGTGGAGTTCCCCCTTAATATGGCACCTTAATAGATAAAAAAAAAAATGTTATACCTATTTTACGGTGTTTTTTTCCCCTTAAATGTGTAGACCTAGCCTTAGGGTGTGCATGTGGGGATGGGAGCTAAGTGCTCAGATAGAGTAAAGTATCAAAACCAAGCTTACTCCAGGATAGGCTGGCGGAACGGTGTAGGGCTCAGTTTACATCTGCAATGGAGCAGAGTATATTTGATGGAAAGAATACTGCAGCATGAACCACTATTTCTCTGGTCATAGTGATGATCATCACACTGCAACCTGACAGATCCCATTATAAGTCAAATATAAGTTGGTTGAATGATGTTGTGCATGTCATGTGAAGGGTCAGGAACTCTCTTGACATTCATTTTTGTATTTTTCATGTACTTTACTTGATTAGAGTAAAGTCCCAATTCCCCATTGGTTCCCCAGTTCCGGCAATGCAAGTTTAAAGAGGTACTCAGGGCAAAAACATTTTATCCCCTATCCTTTGGATAAGATGTCTGATCGTGGGGGGCTCGCTGCTGAGACCCCCTGTGATCTCCCTGCAGCACCCACATTCTATGCGGGTGCTAAATCTCCAGTTTCAGAAACCTCCGTGTTTCCGAGACTGGGGAAGTGACGTCAGTCACGCCCCCTCCAATAGACATGAATGGAGGGGGCGTGGCGTCACGTCCCCAGTCCCGGAAACCCGGAGGTTTCTGAAACTGGAGATTCAGCACCCGCATAGAATGCGGGTGCTGCAGGGAGATTGCGGGGATCTCAGCAGCGGGACCCCTGCAATCAGACATCTGGATAGGGGCTAAAATGTTTTTGCCCGGAATAGCCCTTTAATTTTGACACAGCTGTAGCACCAATCTGCCTAGATCAATTGTATGGCATCAGACAACCCTTTAAGCTGCAGAAATAAACTATATATTCAGAGATCACATGAGTATCAGCATTCATTAAATGCAGTTACATTATTGATTCCATACATCATCCACTTTTAATGTATACAGGGCAACTAGCAAAGCCGAGTGCTATGTAGGTCATTTTGTCTAGTGTTGTCTAGATACAGAAAGGTCATAGTCCTGGGGCTACTGTAGGGGTCTATTAGTGACAGTGGACTCCATTAATTAGGTTTTTGTTCTTCTTATTATTTTTATTCTTACAACTTGTTCTGAAATAGAGGAATGTTTGGTGTACTTTGTTATAGTTTCTGAAGATAAGAGGACATCATACAAATAAGAAAGCAATGCAGCAAGGCAGACTACATAAATATATTTAGGTATTTCTTGTCCGAATCCCCAGAGTCGCCCTGATAACACCCATCCCTTGATTTATAATGGGGAGTATAGTATTCAAATTGCGCACAAATCTTTATAGTAAAAAGAGACTTTTAGGACAAGCCGCTGGGAATTAGGTAGAGCACGTTCAGAAAGGATGGAAGTGGGTAAGCCTTCGTTTTCTGGTCGCATTATCCTAATAATCTTCTCCGTTGGGATTGAGTTACCATGGCAACGGACAATGGTGATGAATAGCAAGTGACTGATGAACTATAATTGGACATTGCGAGAGTGAAAGATATCTACTACTATCCTATAATTGTTTCTATGCATCACTGTCATTTAGGAAGTAGAAGGTTTCGGTTCCTCCGATTAGTATTTTGAGCAGACGGTTGGCAGTCATTTGCATTGAGTCTCATACACCGCTTTGTTTAGTTCATTGCATGCGTGTGGCTACCACAGCCATTCCAGTGTTCAGAGTAGGTTGGGCAAAGCCATGGGCCGGGCTGTGACATGAGATGTCCTGAGTGATCTAAAGGGAGATGAGCAGCAGCAGCAGAGCACGCCCATGTCATGGAAATCCATTTATAGCAGACAGAGGCAGCTCGCTCTTTGTACAGACATTTTCCTTTCATATTGATCGAAAATGCTTTTAACAAATGGTTTGTGTTCTAGGCGGAGTCGGAGCCTACAACCCTATATCGATTACACATCCAATTTACAGCTAGATGTAACAACCTTCTTAAATGCTGGATACATTCAGCACATGGATGTGTCGGGCGTTGTTCAAGCATTTTTTTTGTGTTTATTTTTTAACTTGTAAACAAAGGTGAAACAATACAATTAAGGGCTCGTTCACCCGTCTGTCCCCGTAAATTTCCTCCCATCTGCTGTCCCGTTCAAGGCTTGGAAAGGGATCCCATTGATGTCAATATGATTTTTTACAATCCAGCCATTTGCACCCCTTTGCTTTCCTTTCCGTTATCTTTTGCAGGAGAAAAGACTTTGCATGCAGTATCTTTTCTCCTGGCAAAAATAACAGAATAGAAATGGATATAATAAACTTAACATGGAAGTCTATAGGTAACGGAATGAAAACGGATGAGCCTTTAATGTCTCCGTTTGCAACCATTTTTTCCAATCCATTTTGATCCGTTATTACTTCTGAGCATGCTCAGAAGAGGTGTGAGCAACCAGGAAGTAGCCAGAAAATAATAAAAACGGAAAATAAACAGATTAAAAACTGATGCAACAGGATGCCATTAAAGGGGTACTCCACTGGCCAGCGTTCAGAACTAAATGTTCCGAATGCTGTTTTCACGCTGAGGGGGGTCAGCCACGCCCCTCATGATGTCACGGCCACGCCCCTCAATGCAAGTCTATGGGAGGGGGTGTGACGCCCCTCCCATAGACTTGCATTGAGGGGGCGTGGTCATGACATCTCGGGGGAGTGGCTGACCCCCTTAGCATGAAAACAGCATTCGGAACATTTAGTTCTGAACGCTGGCCAGTGGAGTACCCCTTTAATGGCATCCTGTTGCATCAGTTTGCATCTCTTTGTTAGTATGGTCCGTTTAGCAGCAATGACGGGAGAATAGCAGGACGGGAGATAACGGCCGTGTGAGAGACACTTAAAGGGGTACTCCGGTGGAAAACTATATATATATATATTTTTTAAAATGAACTGGTGCCAAAAAGTTTAACAGAATTGTAAATTACTTCTGTTTAAAAATCTTAATCCTTTCAGTACTTATTAGCAGCTGTATGCTACAGAGGAAATTCTTTTCTTTTTTAATTTCTTTTTTGTCTTGTCCCCAGTGCTCTCTGCTGACACCTCTGTCCGTGTCAGGAACTGTCCAGAGCAGCATAGGTTTGCTATGGGGATTTTCTCCTGCTCTGGACAGTTCCTGATACGGGCATCAGGTGTCAGCAGAGAGCACTATGGACAAGACAAAAAAGAAATTAAAAAAGAAAATAATTTCCTCTGTAGCATACAGCTGCTAATAAGTACTGGAAGGGTAAATCTTTTTTAATAGAAGTAATTTACAAATCTGTTTAACTTTCTGGCACCAGTTGATTTAAAAAGAATGTTTTTCCACCGGAGTACCCCTTTAATGACGGAAGAAATACATGGAAGCCTGTTCAAGCTATTTAGACTTCTGTGAACAAAAATGTGTAACTAAGAATATGTATGTCCAATATCCTGAACAAGGGGCCACAGATGGAAGTGGAGCATGTACAGAATACATATTTCAAGTGTCTCTGAAGAAATTGGGGGAAACAAGAGGTAAAAGTGCTTGTTTAATGCAAGTGTACTGACTTATGTGAGATACGGTATATACTGCATGATTTTGACTTGTCTAGGATGTTCTCCGCATTATTTGCTGTTCATTCTGTTCTATTTTCATATCGACTACTTGTAGACAGAAAAATTAGCCTGGTTGTAGCATTCAGGATGGAATGGAGAAGAAAGAGTGGAGGGGAGAAAGGGGAGAAAGGGAAGGTATTGATTGTGTTTTGAATCGAAAATACAACATTGGAGACAAAAATTGTACAGGATCCTCAACGCTCTACGATACCAGCACCATAGGAAGCTTACTCATTGTAACATTTATTGTCTCTCATTGAGTGCAATTACATTATTGATTCAATACAAAATGTACTTTTGAATTATAATGGGAAACTAGCAAAGCCAATTGCTATATAGGTCATTTTGTCTAGTTATGTAAAGCTTATAGTCCCGGGGCTATTGTAGGGGTCCATTAGTGACAGTGGACTTCATTAGAATTTTTTTATTTTTACAATTTGTTCTGAAATAGTTGAACGTTCTGTGTACTTTTTTTTTTTTTTTATAGTTTTTTTCCAGCAAGTCTCTAAAGAAATGAGAGCATCATACGAATAAAGAAGAAAGGCAGACTATGAGTTCACACTTCTGGACATTTCAGATGCTTCTAAAACTCAGTATATTCAGATTAAAGATATGAGGTGTGTACAGGCAATACAAACAGCACTGGCTCTCTAGATATTCAGTAGTAAAGCATTCATCCAGTCTGAGTGAATAATTTATTACCACTGTCTAGTGAGCCGGTGCCTTTTGTATTGCATTGTCGGTTTTGTCTCATGGAGTACAGGGGACATAGAAAATGCATCAGAAGTCGAAAATTCCACCATGAAATGGATTCCCCCCAAATTGGAACCTAAACCACAAGTCAGTCTCTACAATTTAGCCATAGCTGTCTATTCCTACACATAAATATATTTGTTATTAATTTGTGGCAGCTGTTTCATCAGTCACACAAAATAAATGAACAGAGATCATAGCGCTCCTGTTCCCTTGGCTCCGCCATGCAATTATGGCATAGACTTTGGACACTATAGAAAATATTTTGGGAAAATGTCAGGGAGGTGGGGCTAAACAGGGAAAGAGCATTGACCCATTTATTTATTGTGTCTTAACATTATGAACTTTCTTGATCTTTTTTTATTATTGTACACTATTTGGAACCAGTTTATTCACTGTCGCTCCAAATAGCAGCTGACTGGGTCCCTGCGGAGAGTGAAAACAGATTTCAGCTCTTGGACAGCTCCCCAGGCTGAGCTTTTTTTCTTATCACAGGCAGCCACAGCCTCAAGGAGCTCAGAGCCACATCAGCAGCATTGATGTAAGCGAGGAGGAAAAAGGAGGAAGCGGTACCCCAAGGAAGTGTATTCAGCAATATTCTAATTCCACCCATACAGACCAGTTTACTCTGTGAAATGTTCACCAGATCTGCATCTCTGCAAAAAATGAAATTTAATTATAATAATGCGGCTCCTAGAACTAGATAAAAAAAAAGAGAAGAAAGAATGGAGTTAAGCGTATATAATGCAGTAGTGTGTATGCAGCCAAGAACAAGAGCAACTGTGTTTTTCCTTGCGCTGCTGAGATAAGGAAGAAGAGACATGTTCACGTAAATTGGTCCCTTTGGAAATCTCAGCAATGACAAAGAAAACCCTTCTGTATGGAATATTAGACGAGTAGATGACTTATTCTTTCCTTGAATACTAATGTAATTGGTTACACAGGAAAATCCAGAGGGTGATACTATGAGAAGTGTCCTCATTTTATAAGAGTTTTAACAATGATCTTGTTAGTCTAAAAACATTAATTTTTTTGCATCTAAGTTGACGTAGCTGAATTTTTACCTAAACTTACTGTAAAACGTGTAACATAGAAGGACAAGAACATGTTTTTGGGGCTTACTTCAAACATCTGCAATAGTATTTCTTTTGGCAAGAATAAGTAACATACTGAATGACTTTGAAAACCTAAATCAGCCATGAAGTATTCTTGGACATCGGGTGTTAGTATTGGGGGTTCCATATCATGTCATACATAGAGTTGACCTATCCTACCCGGGACACAAAGGACATAATACATAATGATCAACAGAAAACTCATTGCTCCAGAGTAGAACTTAGAAGAAAGATAAAGGAAGATACAAGGGAGTAGAGAAAAACAAAGATGGGAAGTTATATAGAACATAGAAACTCGGTCAAGTGTTCAAACTGAAATGAATATCAAGTACTTATCCAAAGTTAGCGTTAAGTGAGTGCGACTTGCAATAAAATAAATTCTAAGAAGAAGCGAGGAAAATAGGTTCTAAAGGCCAGTGTGGAATAGCGATTTAGAATTCCAAGACAAAATTAAATGGCAAGCCTTAGCATTCATTACATGGCTATAGTGATGGGGCAGTTTGTTATAAGACTATGTTTACATTGATAAGTTCCCTATGTTCAGGGTGTACCGGCAGACTGTATATCGGGGTGTATTTGTGCTGGGTCCATTGAGTACAATGGACTGATCGTAGTTTACTGGTGACTACGTTCTGTCCATTTCGGAGTGTATACTGTCATTTTGAAGGACTTTCACTCTTCTCCTTAACAAAGTTCTAAGTCAGTCTTCAAAGGCAACATTATATTTGGTCATAAATCTGCTCAGAAGATTGTTCCAGGGAGGATAGAGAGAGAATCTCGAGACCGTTCTGTAAGGCAGCACCTGTGACAGATTTTACTGTAAACGGGACACAAGAAGCTGACAAACTTAGCTAAATTTCGGACTTAAAGGGAATTGGGTTGAGATGTGATACTACACATCTCCTATGGTCAGAAATGACAACAGTTTTGGAAATTGTCGCAGAGGATTTGTCCCGGTGTCTTGGCTTCTTTTATATATAGAAGCCATGACAGCAGTATAAACAGAGCCCTACAAAGTGGTTGTTGTTTTACAGGTTTGGTGCTTTTTGGGAAATATTTGCATGTCATACATCCCCTTCAAGAACATAATTCAGTTTCTAGGCAAATTGGGTACTAACCCTGATCTAGGCTTGTTGTCATTCATCAGGCTTGTTTTGTATTCCACTATTAAGAACCAATGAAACGCTGCTGTAATGACCGTGTCTGGTGATTTTAATACAGCAGATGGCTTTCTCCAGAAGCACCAATCATTTTAACAAGCTTGCTGTATGTGTTCTTTATTTTCTTGTTACTAAGCTTCCAGGCGTCTTTCCATCTCTTTTCTTCTACATCCACTCTACTTCCCAAATGTCGGCTTCTGTAGCTGTAGAGGGCCCAGGGCACACACTGGAGCACTCTCTACTGTTGTGTCATAGCTCATTTGTCCTGGTGACTAAAATAAGGGTATTTGGATTCTAAGCATAAAATTGAGGTTTTGAATATAATCACAGCATAAAACAGGGCTTTTCCCCATGGAATGTGTAGATATATATATAGCACAGTGCAGCGGTGTAAAAAATTAGCATTGAAATTTTCCATCGCATGTAAACAGGATTGCAGAAACCCCATTCACATGATGAAATACAGGTTGTTGTTGGAATTGACATGGTTTTCGGCATAAAATCCATGACACAAACCATGTAAAATCTGAAAGGTGTGTACAGGGCCTTAGTACAGTCAGTGTTTTCTTGTGTAAGCAATTTAGGCTGTTTGTTTGTGCTTGGCATTATATCCATGTTCACATATTGCCACATTTCCAATTTTATACCATTTTCATGTATGAATAAATTGTTCACTTCCCCTAACAAATGTAATAATAGTAAATAATATGTTCAAATCATCTGTATCTATCTGTATTTATAAAGGTGATGAATGCTAAAGACAACTATAAAAGATTGGCACAGAGGCTCAGTGGTTAGAACTGTTATTGGATCCAACCAAGGACAATATCTGCATGGAGTTTGTATGCTTTCCTATGTTTGTGTCAGTTTCATCTAGGGAGGCCACGATACTGGTATCGGTATCGGGACCGATGCTGGACATTTGCACAAGTACTTATACTCGTGCAAATGTCCTCGATACTTAATCGAGGGGACTCCCGCCAGAAGGTATCACGGAGTTGCCCTGTGCTATGTAGCGCACAAACTATGCAGCGGGATTAACTGCTGGTAGCTAGTGTGCTGGAGGGGTGTGAGGTGCAGGGCAGATGTTGTTACCCTTGGGGCAGATGACATTAACCCCTTGTATTCGTGGCGCCAGGGTGTGGTTTAGCCTATAATCACCCAAAGGTATACCACTGGATCCTGGGCTAGGCACGGGGGCCATAAAGACTTCAACGCCAAGTTACAGTCAAAGGTAGCTTTACTGAGGGTAGACAGTTGGTAAAGTCTTTACAGTTCAGCCAGGGCCCAAGGAGGTGACCAGTGACTCTGAGACCTTAAGGGCTTGCTGGGACCCTGGGGACACTGAAGGAGGCTGCCAGACAGGGCAGCAGGAGTATGGGGTAACACCTCCCATACTGGGCCACCACACTAGGGATGCTGATCAAGATCACAGCTGTGAAATCGCGGTGTCCCAATCAGCTGAGAGTACGATTGGAGGCCCCTACCGTGCTCCGTCCTGTCCAATCAGACAGCTGTGGAAGGCAGTACTAATGGAGTGCCAATAGCAATGATTAATGCTATGATCAACACTGATCAATGATATGGCATAGCATTGATCAGTGTATGCAATCTACAGATTGCATGTAAAAGTCCCCTATGGGGGCTAAATAATTTTGAAAAAAATGTGAATTAACCCCTTCTCTGATAAAAGTTTCAATTACCCCTCCCTTTTCAAAAAGTTTAAATAAAAATATATTTTTTATATATAAAAAAGCCCTTCCTCTAATAAAAACTGAAAACAGTTTTCCAATAAAATAAAAATGAAAAAAAAAAAAAAAAACTGTCACATGACATTTAAAAAAAAAAAAAAAAGTATTGGTAATTGGTATAGGCAAGTACTTTATAAAAAATATCGGTACTCGTACTTGGCCTTAAAAAATGGTATTGGGACATCTCTAGTTTCATCCTGTTACTAAGGTTTCCTCCTACTAAACTTCTTAAATCTTTGACCCCAGTGTTTGTGACATGGGAATTAGATGGTGTAAATGGTGATAACTACTGTACAGCGCTGCACGAAAAGCTGATTCTATATAAGCAAATAGAATAAATAAATGGTCAACAAATGTGTCAGCATTAGCTGTGATTTTACATGAGGAGTAGCTCCACTTTCACCAGTTGTCCAGTCTGCAGACTCCATCTCTTTAAGTTTTAGTTGTTACAGAGCTGGTAGGTGAAGACTAGCGGCTATGGTGTCGCTGAAACACTCTACACACACAAAGGAGGAGATCCTGATTTCCCATGTCTCTATAGCACACCCTTTAAATCAGCAGCATGGGGGACGTAATGAAGCAGCACTGAGAAGTGTAAGCTATGAATTCTGTACTGCAATGAGTTGTAACACTTACTAGATCATTCAGCCTGGACTCCGTGTCTCTCTACAGCTGATTCCTCTCCTGCCCACTCACCACTTCATAGACTTATATGGACTTTACAGGTGAATACACAAGACAAATTATCAGTCAAATCATTGTACTAATATGAAAAGGCGTATTTCAGATAAATTGGACAGTTGCAGAAATGTCTGCAACAAATCTGCTGTGTGTGAATGTAAGCTTATACTTTTTTTTTTCTGCGTTTTTTTCTTGAAGCTCTGAGCAAATCATTATTTTAGCTGGAAGAAGGAAGAAGGAAGGAGTCTGATAAGTGGAGAATTTTTTTTTTCTCTAATAAGATACATTGCAAAGTTTCTTATAGTTGCTTCTACTATTGATTAATGGAAAGTTTGTATAAAGTTTACTGATGAAAATATACTGTATCTACGTTATGATTTTACATTCCATTATCAAATTCCTATTACCTTGGCTGTCTAAATATCTCAGTAGTTCTGACTTGCATTATAATAATGGATGAGGTATTTTGGTAGGACACGGACTTGTAATTTATATTCTCCCAATATAAGCTATCTTTACTCTCCAGCCAGAAACATAGTAGGTCAAAATATACAATTTTCTGTCGGCATCAGGCGTCAGTAGCAGATGCCTGGTACTTTAGGATTTGCCCAACCCTGCTCTGCTTATCATCTATCTGCCTTGTTTTCAAATTAGGACAAATAAAACCCTGCAGTAATGACCGTGACTGATAATCGTAATATAGCAGATGTCTTTCTCCAGAAGCACCCATCATTTTAACAAGCTTGGTATATTAGTGTTTTATTCTAATTTGTAAGCTTCCTTACCTTCCTTACCTTGGTTCATTTCTTGTTTTGGTATTTGTCCACATTGGTCTAGCCAGATAAAAAATAGCCAAAGTTAGATTGACTAAACATTGATTGAGGTATAGCGCTCGAATAAAGGCATGTTGCATGCGAAACATAGAAAAGCTTCATGTCAAAAATCCCACCGTTGACACTCAACCCTACCTAAAGAAAGGAAGCCTCCCAGCCATGTTTCATGGAGATAGCCAGGATTCTGAAAATACCCAACATGCTGTTTTAAACAGTTTACGTAGCTACCATTGATGTTAATGTCAGTAGATTTCTTCATATTATCTAGGTGCAGCCCATAAAGCAAAGAAACAAGGTGGGTCTGTACCAAGGAACCATTTCACAGGCCTCAGAAGAATATTAGCGCTCTATTCAGAGCACATCCAAGTGCTATCTATATTTATAAGAATCAACATATGTACTGTATGTACAGTATGCATCCATGTATGAATGAATGTTCAAGCATAATTTCTATATGGTTATAGATACCAATGAAACTTGGTACACGTGTTACTTATATGTCAGCTAAAAATATAGTAGAGTTAAACCAACCATATCCTACCCCCTTATGCTGATGTCCCATGCAAGTCTGAATGATTTCCGTTAGACAATTGTTACTCTCTGGCTGCTGAGATTGCCCGAGGCTTTTAAATATGCTGTCAACTGTCCAGCAGGTGCAGAGAATAGTGCGGCGGACAGAGTTTGAGAGTGGTATATGAGGACAGGGCATCAGAATAAGAGCGCTCTTGTTGCTTTTGCTCTTCCACAAGGTTTAAAGGGGCATTCCGGGATTTTTTTATTTTATTTGACTATGCTACAGGGGCTGTAAAGTTAGTGTAGTTCATAATATAGTGTCTGTACCTGTGTGTGACGGTTTTCTCACAATTCTTCTGTGATTTTTACCCCACTATTTATTTTTATCAGCATACAAAATGACTGTTGTCTCAGATTTTTTCCCAGCTTGCAATGCGGCCAAGACCTGACTCACTAGTCAGCTGATGACAGGGAGCCTGTCTGCTTCAATGGGTGGAGCGATCGCTTGGTGGGAGAGAGATCAATCTGCGACTAATGCAACAGCTGTAGGCACCCTGATTGAAAACCACAGGTCTTTAGTTTCAATGGGTGGGGTGGCTGATGTGTGGGAGGAAAATGGAATTGTGGGATTTGTAGTCAAAAAAACATAAGTCAAACACGAAATACAAGTACACAAAAAGCTAGCCACAGTATTATGGTAATCTCACAACATAGCCATTTAGCCCCAAAACAAGAGCAGATCCTTCCTAAGCATGTCCATTACTGTCTACCAGGTACGTACTAAATCACCTTATGGTGGATAACCCCTTTAACCCCTTAAGGACCAAGGACGTAGAGGTACATCCTTGGTCCTGCTCCAGTGATATAACGCGGGGTTACATATCACGGCGGGCCCGGCGTCATAGTGAAGCCGGGACCTGCCGCTAATAGCACGCAGCGCCGATCACAGCGCCGCGCGCTATTAACCCTTTAGCCGCGCGCTCAGAGCTGAGCCGCGCGTCTAAAAGCGAAAGTGAAAGCTGCCGGTTAACTCAGTGGGCTGTTCGGGATAGCCGCGGCGAAATCGCGGCATCCCGAACAGCTTACAGGACAGCGGGAGGGCCTCTACCTGCCTCCTCGCTATCCGATCGCCGAATGACTGCTCAGTGCCTGAGATCCAGGCATGAGCAGTCATGCGGCAGAATCATCGATCACTGGTTTCCTATGAGAAACCAGTGATCAATGATGAAGATCAGTGTGTGCAGTGTTATAGGTCCCTATGGGAGCTATAACACTGCAAAAAAAAAGTGAAAAAAAAAGTGAATGAATATCATTTAACCCCTCCCCTATTGAAAGTTTGAATCACCCCCCTTTTCCCATAAAAAACAAACACAGTGTAAAGAAAAATAAACATATATGGTATCGATGCGTGCGGAAATGCCTGAATTATAAAAATATATCATTAATTAAACCACACGGTCAATGGCGTGCGCGCAAAAAAATTCCAAAGTCCAAAATAGTGCATTTTTGGTCACTTTTTATATCATTTAAAAATGAATAAAAAGCGATCAATAAGTCCTATCAATGGTACCGTTAAAAACTTCAGATCACGGCGCAAAAAATGAGCCCAAATACCACCCCATACACGGAAAAATTAAAAAGTTATAGGGGTCAGAAGATGACAATTTTAAACGTATTAATTTTCCTGCATGTTGTTATGATTTTTTCCAGAAGTACGACAAAATCAAACCTATATAAGTAGGGTATCATTTTAATCGTATGGACCTACAGAATAAAGAGAAGGTGTCATTTTTACAGAAAAATGTACTACGTAGAAACGGAAGCCCCCAAAAGTTACAAAACGGCAGTTTGATTTTTTTTTCCGTTTCACCGTAGATTTTTGGGCAAAATGACTGACGTCATTAAAAAGTAGAATTGGTGGCGCAAAAAATAAGCAATCATATGGATTTTTAGGTGCAAAATTGAAAGAGTTATGATTTTTTAAAGGCAAGGAGCAAAAAACGAAAATGCAAAAACGGAAACCCCCCCGGTCCTTAAGGGGTTAACAGGGATGTGGAATTCTTATCGCCCGACGCCCGGGACTAGCAGTTTTGGGCGCCGGGCAGGTGAATTTGTCCGGCCCTTAGCCCGGCTTCGGGCAAGCAGGGCCGGACCTGACAAGTGCGGTGGCGATCTGCAGTCTGTATGGAGCGGGCTGCCGACTCCTGCCCGCTCCATACTCTGCCGCCTCCGACAATAAAAAACTGTATCCTCGGAAGCAGAGCAGGGGAGATGAGAAGCTGTGTATGTCTTCTCTCCCCTGCTCTGCAGACGTGCGGGGGGAGATGAGGGGGCGTGGCTTCTTGCTCCCCGTGCAGACCTACGTCCTCAGCCTTCACTCCCCCCAGCTGTAGCTTCGGAGAGCTGAGGGGAGGAGGCGCGTCTGTACGGGGAGATGCATGCAGCGCTCTGCAGTATGTATGGAGCGGGCTCGGGATTCCTGCCCGCTCCATACTCTGCAGCCGCCGGCTGTTCTCAGTAGCCGGGGGCCGCCACTAATAGCCAGCATGTGGCGATCGCCGCGGCTGGCTATTAACCCTTTAGATCGCCGCTGTCAAAGCTGACAGCGGCCTCTAAAGGGACATGTGAATGCTCCCTGGTGGGCTAGTGGGGTGTATCGCCCCCCGCAGCGCGATCGCAGTGGGGCGATCCACTATAGAGGTAGCCGTAGGACTTACCTCTGCTTCCTCCTGTCCCGGCTCTGTCATTGATAGATCCTGGCTGGACCAGGCTCTATCAATGGATCACAGAGCACACAGATTAATAGAGTTCAATAGAACTCTATTCATCTGTATGAGGAATCTAATGATTCCTCATAAGTCTAATAAAGTGTAAAAAAAAAATTAAAAAGTTTTAATAAAAGTTTGAAAGACACATTAACCTAGTGGTCTTCAAACTGTGCCCCTCCAGATGTTACAAAACTACAATTCCCACCATGCCAGGACAGCCGTTGGCTGTCCGGGCATGCTGGGAGTTGTAGTTTTGCAACATCTGGAGGGCCACAGTTTGAAGACCGCTGCATTAACCCCTTCCATGTTAAAAGTTCAAATCACCCCCTTTTCCTATATAAAAACATGCAAACATAATAAAAATAAACATATTTGGTATCGCTTCGTGCGTAATTGTGCAACCTATGAAAATATAACATTATGTATCCCGTTCGGTAAATGTAAAAAAATACCAAACCACAGATTTGCAATTTTTATAATATCCCATTAAAAAAAAGTTTAAAAAGCGATTAAAAAGTCAGATCAATGCCAAAATGGTACCGATACAAAAAACAGATTATGGCGCAAAACATGATCCCTCATACAGCCTGGTATGCGGAAAAAAAATATAAAGCTACAGGAGTTAAAAAATGGCAATTAAAAAAATTAGAAAACGTTCAGAATTAGTAAAACATGACGTAAACGATACAAATCTGGTATCGCTGTAATCAGGCGCCTAAAGTAAAAAACTAACATGTTACCTCAACCACAAGGTAAATGGCGCAGAAAAGAAAAACCACCAAATCTTCAAAATTATCTTTTACTATTTCAATTTCACTTCCCCAAATATATATATATTTTTTGGTTCAGAGAATGTTATTGAAAAATTAAAAGGTATCCTTATAGTAGGTAGTTATGGCTATTATAGGGCGAGGAGGAAAAAATCAGAGCGTAAAAGCGAAAATTGGCCGGGACAAGTGGATCGTCATGAGGGACAAGTAGATTTTGCTCCATTTTAGTCCCGTGGACAAGTAGTTTTTTTATAAACTTTCCACACCCCTGGGTTAAGTATGAAGACCAGGCAATGCCGGGTACTAGTATTGTGTATACAGCTTCTCCACGTGCTAAAGTTACCATCCCCTTGTACAAATAGAAAGGAATCCATTAAAGAAGGCCTCCGTCCCATATGAAAATCCTTAATAATGTATGTAAAGATGGAGGATGACATGGATAACGCCAGGCTGCCGTGTCAACTCACCTAATCCTGCATTGAGGTGAACAGATAATTTACAGAGAGGTTACTGGGAACCAATATTTTTTGCATCAATAGATTCACGTTGGCAATAGTCTCCTCGCCAAAAAAGAAAGCTCGGCACTTTCTGCAGAAAGGAGCGCAGTCTGAGCAGGCCAAATGCGTAAAATTTCTTCTTAAAGTCCAATAGTTTATTGATCTGTACACATTTCTCATCTGTGCATAACCCTGAGTCCCTGTAGCAGTTACCTTTTCTATTAGAAATTAGTTGTAAACACAAATAAAATAAAAAAGCCGATTGGTTGCCATAGAAGACACCATTTTGTCTGTACTAGTTTGTATACAGAAGGAATATATTACAAAGTCTAACACTTTCTTTACAGGATCCTATAGCACATGCTAGGTTCACTATAAAACATTTCCTTCAAGATGAATCCTTCCGATACTTTAGTATTAATTACTCCAGCTCAGAGAAGAGCGTCTGTTAATCACCACGAGGAGCAATTACCAAAACTAGGAGGCTCGCCGTGCTCCCTACAGACCTGAGATCTAAGAGAATGAAGCAAGTATTAAAAAAAAAAAAAGAAACCTGTCGGCGGGTGTCTGCTGAGTGATGAGCATGGCTACATTATAGATATAAAAGGATTTCTATTTCATCTCTAAAGGGCAGTGACCACTAACCTCGGGTGCTCTGTTACATAACTACAAGTTCCAGCATGCCTTGACAGCCTGAAGGCAGATATATGGCAATAGCTACAATGATATTAGGGTTGCCACCTGGACAGTATTTTACCGGCACAGCTGGTATTTTGGCCACCCTGTCGGTATTTTTATATTAAAAATTCCGGCAATGCAATGGCCGGTATTTATCCAACCAATCCTCCAACTCCCAGAACATTGCACCACAACCTATACCAGTGTTTCCCGACCACAGAGCCTCCAGCTGTTGCAAAACTACAACTCCCAGCATGCCCGGACAGCCAACGGCTGTCCGGGCATGCTGGGAGTTGTAGTTTTGCAACAGCTGGAGGCACCCCTAGTTTGAAAACACTGACCTATACTACTATGTAGTCCAACTGGGAGTTGTAGTTCTCGCTTGGGGCAGCTGCTGAGCCACAGGCTGTATCAATGCATGCTGGGAGTTGTAGTTTGCTATAAAAAAAAAAAGTGCTCAAAAATTCACATAAAAAAAAAATGGTACTGTTAAAAACTACAGATCGGGGAACAAAAAATTAGCTCTTATACAGGCCCATATATGGAGAAATAAAAACGTTATAGGGGTTAGAATAGGACAAAATTTCCCCCGCATATGTGTATCCTGTGATGTTACGCGTATTTAATTATGCAAATTAGCAAGGCTGGTATTTTTGGGGCAAGAAAGGTGGCAACCCTAGTTGATATTCGGTAGCAAAATATCAGGGCGGTCTTGAGAATTTAGACCTATTTATCAGTGTATGCAACAACAAAAAAAAAATGGAGCAGCAAAGATAATTTAATTTCTATATTTAGGGGCATTTTTAGGGCCCAGAAAGATCAGGTACACAACCCTTAAAGCTTATGCCCACCAAACCCAAAATAAAGAAATCTTCATTGGAGCTCTAAATGACGCATTTGCACTGTGTAAACTCCGCAGTGTGAATGGGTCAACAGAAAACACATTCATACCAATGACCAACCTCCAAAATTATTAACATTCATCCTTCCACAGACTGCATTGCTGTCAATGGTGACAGTGCAGGTCCGCATGGTCCTAGCTGCAAATGAAATCTCTATCCGAAATATCTCCGGGCAGAGATTCTTTAGTCTAAACATACCCTTACAGTCATGTGGAAAAACAATAAAAAAAACAAAGGGTTCTACATAATTTACTGTTTGTCCTATTCAGTCCAGCACTGTAAAGCCCAAAAGAGGTCTCTCTAACATAACCTAATTCTCATTTGGATACACAGCACATCCTCTCTATGACATAGAAGTTCACATCTGAACCCTCAACCTTTGTTTCCTACACTCTCTTGCAACTACATTAAAGGGGTTGTCTGTCAAAAATTGTCCAGGTTCCTGCTTAAACAAAAAAAAAAAAAAAACTATACTTACCTTTTACTCGGTCCCCATAGACTTCGGTATCGCTGTTCCCAGATCCTGCCACACCCCACTGGTGTTAGAGGTCAATACGTGAAAGTGATGAGACAGCACTGTGGCTAGTGATGAAAAAAGGGTCTGAAGACTTTCTTAATGCATTGTATCTGTGTTATTCTGTGCCCCAAATCTTAATCAAAAAGAGTGGGCCTCATTGTTGGAACGGATCTAATAGTAAAACTGTCTTTGTTGCCCATAGCAACCAATAAGAGGGCAGCCTTGATTTTACCGGCACAGTATAAGAAATGAAAGCTGAAGCATGAATGGTTGCTATAGGCACAAAAAAGACAAAGCCCCAGACTTATCAAATACTGTCTACATTAGAGCTATTTTCCCACATTTATTTGGGTGTTGGGTTTGACTAGCGTGCATCTTATTTATCAAGAAGGTGCAGCAGGATGATGAATTTTGCGCAGCTCTGCTGTGGTGGGAAAAGTTCTACCACATACACTTTTTCTACACACTTGTGAGGGAGGGAAGTAGACACTTTCCCGGGTCCTGAATTTGGCAGGTTTGGTGTTTTTACATAATTTCACAGAGCTGCCGGGACATTTTTACTTGCATTTTAGACGCTACAAGCAAATTTGATTGCGGTGTCTAAGTGGTTAAAGCCGGGCATCACCGTGATTGGTGACGTCTGGCATTAGAGATGGGTCCTGGTGGAAGATAGCGGCCAGGACCACCCAGCTATGACCCGCGCTCATCTCAAAGAAGGGGAGTAGGACGCTGTCATCCACAAGAAGTTAAAGGTTGAATTGCGAAAGGTAGAAGTGATTCGCACGCCTACTGGTAGGTGGTGTAGCTTTGTGCCTAAAAAAGTACCTTTGCGTACAAAATAGCGACTTTTGACAAAAAAGTCGCAAATGATAAATACGTGACCACTGCATGGTCAAAAAGAAAAAGTTCTACGGGTAGACAAAAAGAGTGAAACTGTCTATATCAAAAGGCGCATTAAAAGTGTCTAAATATGCTGCTTGCGCCTGAACTGCGCCAAAACATGGACAAAAAAATGCTCTAAAAGCAAAGATCAATCTAGTTTTACTGTAAGATAAAGGAGATCCTTGTCTTTTGATGTTTGTGATGACCATACGTTTAGTACTTACCAGATTTTAGAATTTTGATACCTCCCTCCATTTAAGTTGATTTGGCAGAAGAGTTAGAGGGAATCATCCAGAGCTCTTAGTGGACGTTTCTATATTGCTGCTTAGTATACAGACTTCATGTAACCCCCCCACAGACAAAACAACGCGTTTCCAGTGCTGAATTGCTCTTTACCTTGATACCTTTGGCGTTTACTTCCAGAGAATCTGTCCTGGTTATGATCACACAGGCGCATGTCTCCTCCGGCTGGGTTCACACATCGCTGTAGTGTTGCTGTGGGGCCTAGTACTAAGCGGCTGAAAGGGGAAAAAATTGTTTCACTTATTAAACCTGTATAGTCAATAATTCATCTCAGTTCTTCTGCAGTTTGAGGTAAAAGACGTGTGGGTTGACCATGCGGTACACAAGGGTGTGTATGGACCCAGCCTTGTAAGAAAAAACTATGGTAACTGTGCTAGAAAGTTGTGCGTACCCATGTGATCATTACATGACCAGGAGAGTAAGCAATAAAGATACTTGGTCAATGCCTAAAAGAGGAATTGATAAAAAATTGATTAAAAAAGTACATTTGCTTAACACCCCTTTAAGTTAGTGGACAATGGAGTACACTGTGCTGATAAAAAATACATTTTGTTTTGCTTGAATTTTATTCAACATTTCTTAAAGGGGTACTCCGCCCCTGGCATCTTATCCCCTATCCAAAGGATAGGGGATAAGATGTTAGATCGCCGTGGTCCCGCTGCTGAGGACCCCGGGGATCACTGCTGCGGCACCCCGCCATCATTACTGCACAGAGCGAGTTCGCTCAGTGCGTAATGATGGGCGATACAGAGGCCGGAGCAGCGTTACGTCACGGCTCCGCCCCTCATGACATCACGGCCCGTCCCCTTAATGCAAGTCTATGGCAGGGGGCGTGACGATTGCCATGCCCCCTTCCATAGACTTGTATTGACGGGGGCAGGCTGTGACGTCACGAGGGGCGGAGCCGTGACTTAACGATGCTCCGGCCCCTGTATTGCCCATCATTACGTGCAGAGCGATCTCGCTCTGTGCAGTAATGATAGCGGGGTGCTGCAGCAGCGATCCCCGGGGTCCCCAGCAGCGGGACCACGGCAATCTGACATCTTATCCCCTATCCTTTGGATAGGGGAGAAGATGTTTAGGGGCGGAGTACCCCTTTAAGTATTTCTTATGCTTTTTGCAGTTTAAAGGGAACCTATCATCATTTTCATGCTGCCTGAACCACGAGTCATAATGGTGGTCGCCTGTAGTTTCTCGCCGCGTCTGCAGCCTTATTTGTATTTGGGTATGTGGCGAGATCTATGAATCAATACAGGCAGAAGCCCGATGACTTGTGGTTTACATGGCACGAAACAGATGACAGCCTCCCTTTAAATAAGTCAATATTACATGCAAGGCAGATGCATATATTTTCTGAAAATATATCAATGTGAAAAAAAACAAGTGTCATTTTATTATCTATTTACATAAGTAATATCCTTTTTTTTTATTTTCTAGGGAAAACCTTATGTTTTTGATCGCGTGTTTCCACCAAATACAACTCAGGAGCAAGTCTACCATGCCTGTGCCATGCAGATTGTTAAAGGTAATACACGTATACATACTATGATCGAGCTTCCTGTGTTTTTTAGACATTTTATACATTTCAAAACTAAGATAAACTGATTAACTGTTCAGATGTCCCATTAGGGTATATTCATGCGTACAGTGTTCAGCACATATTGGATGTGCAGGATTTGATGCTGCAGATTTGTAGCTGGGTTTAGTCATTTAGTTTACAGCATAAAATCTGTGCAGGATACTGTACATGTGAATATACCCTTATAATGAAAAATACAAAAACAAACATAAAATACCCCCCCCCCAACCTCCTGAAGTCACATCTGTGTAATGTCTCGCTGACTGATCCTCTTTAAAGGGATTAGAGATGAGCGAACTTACAGTAAATTCGATTCGTCACGAACTTCTCGGCTCGGCAGTTGATGACTTATCCTGCATAAATTAGTTCAGCTTTCCGGTGCTCCGGTGGGCTGGAAAAGGTGGATAAAGTCCTAGGAGACTCTTTCCTAGGAATGTATCCACCTTTTCCAGCCCACCGGAGCACCGGAAAGCTGAACTAATTTACGCAGGAAAAGTCATCAACTGCCGAGCCGAGAAGTTTGTGACGAATCGAATTTACTGTAAGTTCGCTCATCTCTAAAAGGGGTTATCCAGGAAAAAACTTTTTTTTATATATATATCAACTGGCTCCAGAATATTAAACAGATTAGTAAATTACTTCTATCAAAAAATCTTAATCCTTTCAGTACTTATGAGCTGCTGAAGTTGAGTTGTTCTTTTCTGTCTAAGTGCTCTCTGATGACACGTGTCTCGGGAACCGCCCAGTTTAGAAGCAAATCCCCATAGCAAACCTCTTCTACTCTGTGCAGTTCCCAAGACAAGCAGAGGTGTCAGCAGAGAGCACTGTTTCAAGACAGAAAACAACAACTCAACTTCAGCAGCTGATAATTAGTGAAAGGATTAAGATTTTTTTTAATAGAAGTAATTTACAAATCCGTTTAACTTTCTGGAGCCAGTTGATATATAAAAAAAAAGTTTTTTTCCTGGAATACCCCTTCAATGCCCTAGAGCAGTGGTCTTCAACCTGCGGACCTCCAGATGTTGCAAAACTATAACTCCCAGCATGCACGGACAGCCAACGGCTGTCCGTGCATGCTGAGAGTTGTAGTTTTGCAACATCTGGAGGTCCGCAGGTTGAAGACCACTGCCCTAGAGTGTCCTCACGACACTTTAAGTAAGGAAGGCATATTTGATGTGGAGACTAACCATACCAAATACACTACAATACATACCATTTGTATTGTAAGGTATAATGAGATGTCCCTTGTCCCCTACAGATGTGCTGGCTGGATATAATGGAACTATCTTTGCCTATGGGCAGACGGCCTCTGGAAAGACCCACACCATGGAGGTAAGCTTGTGTGTTGTAAAGTTAGATTTTAATCACACTTCTGTATCTTTATAAAAAAGGAAGCACTCTAGGGAAATGACTTAGTATTACAGATATGTCGTGTCATAGCTGCAGCTTAAAGACTGTCATTTTCTTCTTTCCCCCAGGGGAAGCTTCATGATCCTCAATATATGGGAATCATACCCCGAATCGCCAGAGATATTTTCAACCACATCTATTCCATGGATGAGAACTTGGAATTCCATATAAAGGTAAAGAACAAATGTGCACATCAGTAATGAAAGATTCTTAACCCAAAAGTGACAAGGCTTTGTGCCGGCGGGTTATACTGCAGAGATTGTTTCTATTTTAACATATTTAGACACTAAATCCTATCAGAAGACGATGCCAAGGGGACCTGAGTATTTGGAAACAGATTATTTTCTGGGGTGCATTTAGGCCCCGATAAGATCTTACGCCTCAAGTGCACTGGGACAATTTCTATTTATGTGGCATTTTGTCATTCATTGGGGCTCCCAGAATAATACTGTCTTGTATTCGCCACTTAAAGGGGTACTCTGCTGCTCAGCGTTTGGAGCAAACTGTTCCGAACGCTGGAGTCGGGAGCCTGTGACGTCATAGCCCCACCCCCTCATGGTGTCACGCCCCGCCCCCTCAATGCAAGTCTATGGGAGGGGGCGTAACTGCCGTCACGCCCCCTCCCATAGACTTGCATTGAGGGGGCGGGGCGTGACATTATGAGGGGGTGGGGCTATGACGTCACCGGCTCCAGCGTTCGGAACAGTTTGTTCCAAGCGCTGAGCAGCAGAGTACCCTTTTAACTCTAAGGCCGGGTTCACACATACTAATTTGGTCAGTATTTAGTCTTGCAGTGCTGCAGTGTTTTTTTTCATCTATTAGGAATTTGGAGTTCTGCGACCAGGGACCCCCACTGAATTGCACCCACTTTTAATTTTTCTGACGGTGTGCTGCTACCTTCTTGTTTAAACAGTATTTAGTCAGTGTTATTAGCCAAAACCATAAGTGGAACCAAACACTGGGGAAACTATAATGGGAACTTCTGCAGATATTCTGTGTTTTGGAGCCACTCCTGGTTTTGGCTAAAAATACTGACCCAAATATTACATGAAAGTAGTTGGCTCAGTATTATGCATCAGTATTTGTCAGCCAAAACCAGTGGGTCCTAAACATACAAGAAGTCCAAATCTTTCCATTACTTTTTTTCTCTACAGGTTCCACTTCAGATACTGAGACAAAATACTAAACAATAGTGCGCCCAAGTGAAATGAACTCTTTTATATAGATGCTATATTGATTTATAATAAAACAATGTCATCATGCTCTTTTGACAAGTTGGGGTTGGCCACTCTACCTATGCAGCAGCTTTATTCATGCAGAGAGACCACCCTGTACACCTCAAACAATGGTTGTCATTACCACAGCAAGCATGTTTTAGACATACAGGGGATGGCATTATTTTAAGGCAGTGTTTTTATGTTACATGTAAAATAAAAGAAAAAAAAGACATAAAAAGTCCATAAGTATTATATATATATAATGGCAGCGAAATACCAATCCATACTATGAACTAGGAGGACAGCGTGGGTAGCTCATACTTCAAATCCGAAGGATCTTTCTCATGCCCACCCATAGTCCAACACACCACCAAGTAAACCTGCGTATAATGCCACCCATCTTAAAGGAAACCTGTCAGGTCCCTTAACCCCTATTAACACTCCCCATTACCAGCAGGGCACAGTGTTCTGAACACTCTCAGAAGTTTGTATCGGTGGGGTACGGGTGATAAGACCCCACTGAATGCTATAACAATGGCGCAGAAGCACGTAGCTGCATGTGTTGTGCCTTATCTCTATTCTACCCACTCTACCCAGGTATATAAAATGATGCCAGTCTATGGGACTCCCAGCAGTTCTGTATACTATTCACTTTATCTACGTAGAGAAAAGGAGAACGGATATAGCCATGCACTTTTGCCCCTTCATTCTAGCGATTGGTGGGGGTCTCAGCACCTGGCCTCCCACGATACATACTTTGGCAATATCACTATGACATTTCTGAAGTTTTCTGATATGATTGGTACACAGTAACATCTATCCTCTTGTTGCTCCCCAAGTTTTTAGATTACTGAAATGTTACTGTACATTCAAAGGCTTTAGATACATTTCTGTATATAGCTAGGAATATGTTAAAAATAGGTCATTGAACTCCATTAAGATTTATTGTGTTGTTGTACAACTTGTGCAGTTTAGTACATGTACAGTGGGGCAAAAAAGTATTTAGTCAGCCACCAATTGTGCAAGTTCTCCCACTTAAACGATGAGAGAGGCCTGTAATTTTCATCATAGGTATACCCCAACTACGAGAGACATAATGAGAAAAAAAATTCCATAAAATCACATTGTCTGATTTTTTTTAAAGAATTTATTTGCAAATTATGGTGGAAAATAAGTATTTGGTCAATAACAAAAGTTCACCTCAATACTTTGTTATATACCCATTGTTGGAAATGACAGAGGTCAAACATTTCCTGTAAGTCTTCACAAGATTTCCACACACTGTTGCTGGTATTTTGGCCCATTCCTCCATGCAGATCTCATCTAGAGCAGTGGTGTTTTGGGGCTGTTGCTGGGCAACAAGGACTTTCATGGTTTCAAAGGTTTTCTATGGGGTTGAGATCTGGAGACTGGCTAGGCCACTCCAGGACCTTGAAATGCTTCTTATGAAGCCACTCCTTCGTTGCCTGGGCGGTGTGTTTGGGATCATTGTAATGCTAAAAGACCCACCCACGTTTCATCTTCAATGCCCTTGCTGATGGAAGGAGGTTTTCACTCAAAATTTCACTATACATGGCCCCATTCATTGTTTCCTTTACACACATCAGTCGTCCTGGTCCCTTAGCAAAAAAACAGCCCCAAAGCATGATGTTTCCACCCCCAGGCTTCACAGTAGGTATGGTGTTCTTTGGATGCAACTCAGCATTCTTTATCCTCCAAACACGACGAGTTGAGTTTTTACCAAAAAGTTCTACTTTGGTTACATCTGACCATATGACATTCTCCCAATCCTCTTCTGGATCATCCAAATGCTTTCTAGCAAACTTCATACGGGCCCGGACATGTACTGGCTTAAGCAGGGGGACACGTCTGGCACTGCATGATTTGAGTCCCTGGTGGCGTAGTGTGTTACTGATGACAGCCTTTGTTTTTTTGGTCCCAGCTCTCTGCAGGTCATTCACTAGGTCCCCCTGTGTGGTTTTGGCATTTTTGCTCACTGTTCTTGTGATAATTTTGACACCACGGAGTGAGATCTTGCCCCAGATGGAAGGAGATTATCAGTGGTCTTGTATGTCTTCCATTTTCTAATAATTGCTCCCACAGTTGATTTCTTCTCACCAAGCTGCTTGCCTATTGCAGATTCAGTCTTCCCAGCCTGGTGCAGGTCTACAATTTTGTTTCTGGTGTCCTTCGACAGCTCTTTGGTCTTGGCCATAGTTGAGTTTGGAGTGTGACTGTTTGAGGTTGTGGACAGGTGTCTTTTATACTGATGACAAGTTCAAACAGGTGCCATTAATACAGGTAATGAGTGGGGGACAGAGGAGACTCTTAAAAAAGAAGTTACAGGTCTGTGAGAGCCAGAAATCTTACTTATTTGTAGGTAACCAAATACTTATTTTTCACCATAATTTGTAAACAAATTCTTTAAAAATCAGACAATGTGATTTTATGGATTTTTTTTCTCATTATGTCTCTCATAGTTGAGGCATACATATGATGACAATTACAGGCCTCTCTCATCTTTTTAAGTGGGAGAACTTGCACAATTGGTGGCTGACTAAATACTTTTTTGCACCACTGTAAAGGCTGGTTTCACACTAGTGTACTATGGATGCATCTGTATTACATCCACAAGTCCCAGCCCCATCCTGGGACTGATGACCTGAACTTACAGCTGTCACCCCCCAACATTAATGTGGGATCTGTTTTTTCTTTAGGTTTCCTACTTTGAGATTTACCTGGATAAAATTAGAGACCTGCTTGACGGTAAGTAAACAATCACAGAGATGAAGATCCCATAATCTATAGTTTTACTGCATAGTAGGTAACAAATTATTATAGAGGACTCTTATTTTTGTGGCTTGATAAAAGTGAAGTGTCATTAATGTCAGAAGGGAACATGGTTGAGTTTATTTATATTTTGTATTGGGATATAACAAAACTGTTTAACAGCTGATTTTAAAGGGGTACTCCAGAGGAAAAATTATTTTCCAAATCAACTTGTGCAAAAGAAATATAAAAAAATCGTAATCCTTCCAGTACTTATCAGTTGCTGTATGCTCCAGAAGAATTTCTTTCCATTCTGACCACAGTGCTCTCTGCTGACACCACTGTCCGTGTCAGGAACTGTCTAGAGCATAAGCAAATTCCAATGGCAAAACTTTTCTGCTCCGGAAAGGTCCTGACATGGAGAGAGGGGGCAGCAGAGAGCACTGTGGTTAGCCTGAAAAGAACTACACAACTTTCTATGTAGTATACAGCAGCTGATAAATACTGGAGTGTTTTAAAATAGAATGAATTTATAAATCTGTATAACCTTCTTGCACCAGTAATCCTCCTGGTTACCCCTTTAAGTAAAAAATTGGTCCCAAATATCTGTCTTGTATATTAGCCTGTGTTCACACTAGTATTTATCTTTACACTTAGGCTAGTTTCACACATGCGACCACAAAATTGCGTCTGCATTTTTAAACATTAGTATGCTCTGTGTAAGTCTATAGGAAAGTAGGTGTCTGTGCACACAAAGGGGGTATTTATCAAGAGTGATATAGGTGAACATCTTTTTACCCCATTAATTCATGTGGTGGACACTGTGCACCTGCACCAGATTTACTACACGGTGCAGAGCAAGTGATAAATCTGTTGCGGATCACATTTCTTACTTCAGTACTCCACTTTGTATGGAGATTCCTCTGCGACTTATTGTGCGACTTTTTATCCCGTGAGACAAAATGTGCGACTTTTTAGGTAATGCTGTTTGCAGCCAATTCTGTAAGCCAAGTCAGGACTGGTGTAGATTTGCACCTAATTGAGCGCAGTTGCGACAAAAGATGTGACAAACTGAAACGTCGCATATGATGAATTCCTGACCACTGCACGATATCAACTGAAATCATGACTTGGTATGTTCTTTTAGAAAAAATCTTCTAAAGCAAAAGTCACAACGAAAAGTCTCAAAACAGCATCTGAGATTAACTGTGAGACAAATGTACACCACAAAACCGGGGTAAACCAATGATAAATTCCCCCTCCCCCAATATGTAAAAATCAAGCAGCACAGCGACCACTTTCCCATAGACTTACAAAGCACACATTATTGTTAAAAAATGTGGATCCCAATCTTTAAAAAAAAAAAAAGCCTGAAAAAACACTGTGTGAACAAAGCCTTATGGGCTCTGCTTGATGGGTCCCATTCACTTTTGTAAGATGTAAACTTATGCAAAAATGCATTTTACATTAGTTTGTTCTATCGAAAAATGCTGAATGCTACTGTTATGGAGCTCAATACAGGAATTCCTGTATTGTAGTATTCTAATTGTTACACATCCACACTGTCTATCTGGTGTAGGATTCTATTGTGGCACTTGTAGTCCGCTGCAGGCATCCTCCACTGTATGCATTTAATGCTGGGGATCGCCCCTAGCAACGGACTACAAGGGCAGGATCTGCTCCCCCAGTATAAATGCACAACCGCATTTGGGGTTGAGCACCTCCTGCCATTTGAGACCACGTTTTTTGTTGTTTGTTATGGAGCTCACCAAGATAGTGGAACCTTTAGCTCAAACTCGCACTGATTAACCAAGGTTTGGCGTCTTAGGCTATGTTCAGACAATGGAATTTCTGTGCGGACATTCAACTGACAATGGAGCGCAGACAGAATGGGGGAGATTTATCAAAACCCGTGCCCATAGCAACCAATCAGATCGCTTCTTACATTTTTACAGACTCCTTGTTAAATATGAAAGAAAGGATCTAATTGGTTGCTATGGGCAACTTTTCCTCTGGACAGGTTTTGATAAATCTCCCCCAATATGCCTGCGCTAGGATCTCATAGACAGCAACGCATTTCCGTGCAGACTTTGCAGAAGGAATAGACATGTCTATTCTTTCTGTGGACACAAGAATTGGAATTTCCGTGCCAGAAACCTCTGTTGTGGAAATTCTGCCATGTGAACAGTGCAGCAAAATCCAATTGATATTAATGGGAATCTCTGTGCATAATTCTAATGCGGAATTCCATAGAGTGAACATAGCCTTTTGGGCATGTTCATACTGAGGAAATGACAAGGAATCATTTTGGTCAGAATATTCAGCATGTGGTATGGGTTGTGAGATGCAGGGCAGATGGAATAACCATAGGGGCAGAAGGCATTAACCCCTTGTATCCGTGACGCCAGGGCGTGGTTTATCCTCAATACCACCCAAAGGTATACCGCTGAATCCTGGGCTAGGCACAGGGGCAATAATGACTCTGATGCCAAGTTACAGACAACGGTAGCTTTACTGAGTGACAGATGGTACAGTCTATACAGTGTAGCCGGGCCCACGGAGGTGAGACCAGTGTTTTCAGAGACCTTAACCCCTTAAGGACTTAGGATGTACCAGTACGTCCTGAGCCCGCTCCCGGTGTTAAAAACGGGGTCACGCCATGACCCTGCATAACACCGGGTCGGTCCCGGCTGCTAATCAAAGCCGGGACCCTGGGCTAACAGGGCGCAGCACCGATCATTGTGCCGCGTGCTGTTAACCCTTCAGACGCGGCGATCAAATTTGACCGCCACGTCTGAAAACTAAAGTAAACGCTTCCCGGCAGCTCAGTCGGGATGTTCCGATCAGCTGGGACGCAGGTGGAGGTCTCCTTACCTGTGTCCGCGGTGTCCAATCAGGGTTTGATTGAACTACAGGCTTGAGCAATCGAGCCCCTATCTCACTGATCCATGCAGAGCTATGGCTCTGCAGGGATCAGCATAGGAGATCAGTGTGTGCAGTGTTATAGGTCCCTATGGGAGCTATAGCACTGCAAAAAAAAAGTGGAAAAAAAAAGTTAACAAAGGTCATTTAACGCCTTCCCTAGTAAAAGTTCAAATCACCCCCCTTTTCCCATAAAAAAAAGAAAACACTGTGTAAATAAAAATAAACATATGTGGTATCGCCGCGTGCGTAAATGTCTGAACTATAAAAATATATCATTAATTAAACAGCACGGTCAATGGCGTACGCGCAAAAAAACCTCAAAAGTCCAAAATAACAAATTGTCCGCTCAATATAAAAATTGTACCGCTAAAAACGTCAGATCACGGCGCAAAAAATGAGCCCTCATACCACCCCGTACACAGAAAAATTAAAAAGTTATAGGGGTCAGAAAATTAAAATTTTAAACATATAAATTTCCGTGCATGTAGTTATGATTTTTTCCAGAAGTCCGACAATATCCAACCTATATAAGTAGGGTATAATTTTAATCGTATGGATCTACAGAATAAAGATAAGATGTCATTTTTACTGAAAAATGTACTACGTAGAAACGGAAGCCCCCAAAAGTTACAAAATGGCGTTTTTTCTTCAATTTCGTCGCACAAGGATTTTTTTTCCGTTTCGCCGTAGATTTTTGGGTAAAATGACTGATGTAATTACAAAGTAGAATTGGTGACGCAAAAAATAAGCCATCATATGGATTTTTAGGTGCAAAATTGAAAGAGTTATGATTTTTGAAAGGTGAGGAGGAAAAAACGAAAGTGCAAAAACCGAAAACCCTTCAGTCCTGAGAGAGAGAGAGACAGAGAGAGAGAGACAGAGAGAGAGAGACACTACAGGGAGGCTGCCTGACAGGGCAGCAAGGGTACGGGGTAAGAACAGGGCTAGAGTCCTGCAGGAACGCACAGGAATGGCGTTCCTTTGCTTTTACCACAGGAGGAACGCCGCCCCTGTTACATTAGTCCTGCAGGACCGACCTCTGTTCTTACCTCCATCAGTCTCCTCCCCCGGCCCGGACTGCTAGATGCTGGAGATGTAGGACCTGTGATGATGTCAATAACACATGTTGGGGGCGGAGCTTAACTGTGGAGGAGAGGAAAGATCGTGGTTGAAGGACCTGTGTGATGCTGTGGAGGAGGCGGGGCTGAGCTGGAGGAGACATGTCACATGTCACTCCAGTAAGGTAATTACATTGAAGGAGATTTGTTACAGTGCGTCACCACAGTAATAAGGAGATTACATGAGGAGGAGGTTTGTTACAGTGTGTCACCACAGTAATAAGGAGATTACATGAGGAGGTGGTTTGTTACAGTGTGTCACCCCAGTAGTAACTAATTACATGAGGAATTGGTTTGTTGCAGTGTGTCACCCCAGTGGTAAGGTAAATACATTAGGAGGAGGTTTGTTACAGTGTGTCACCACAGTAGTAAGGTGATTACATGAGGTTTGTTACAGTGTGTCACCCCAGTAGTAAGGAGATTACATGCGGAGGAGGTTTGTTATAGTGTGTCACGCCAGTAGTAAGGTGATTACATGAGGAGGAAGTTTGTTACAGTGTGTCACCCCAGTAGTAAGGAGATTACATGAGGAGGAGGTTTGTTACACTGTGTCTCCCCAGTAGTAAGGAGATTACATGAGGAGGAGGTTTGTTACAGTGTGTCACCCCAGTAGTAAGGAGATTATATGAGGAGGTTTGTTACAGTGTCTTATCATGATTATAGGGTTATAAGGAGTTTTTGTTACAGTGTATTATCAGAATGATAACCCCTTAAGAACATTGGGGGAGATATATAAAAACCTGTGCAGAGGAAAAGTGGAGCAGTTGCCCATAGCAACCAATCAGATCGCTGCTTTCATTTTCAGAGGCCTTTAAAAAAAAAGTGATCTGATCGGTTGCTATGGGCAACTAATGAACTTATCCTCTGCACAGGTTTTAATAAATCTCCCCCATTGAATGTAAATATACATCTTGGTGCCCTGGTACTTAAAGGGGTACTCCTCCCCTAGACATCTTATCCTCTATCCTTTGGACCCCCGTGATCCCGGCTGTGGCACCCCGCTGTCATCACTGCACAGAGCATACTCGCTCTGTGTGTAATGACTGGCGATACAGGGGCCGGAGTATCATGACTTCACGGCTTCGTTCCTTGTGATGTCACGGCCCGTCCCCTTAATGCAAGTCTATGGGAGGGGGCATGACGGCGGAACTTGATGTCGCAAGGGGGTGGGGTGGCGGTGTGTATTAGAAATCTTGGGTGAGTTCCCACACTTTTTTTTCCAGAACTTGGCCCCTGGGTAACAACCCCCATACTGGGCTACCACAAGCAAATCTGCCATATTCTGCTTGGCTTGGAATTTTTGTACGGAATCAGGATGAGGATCAGGAAATGCTGCGGGAGAAGTTCAGCCATTTTGGGATTTGATCATTCCATCAATTCAGTGTCAATTCTACTCCAAACTCATTTAATCAGTAAAAATATAGTCCCATTGACTTCAATAGTCATTAACCCACGGATCCTGCAAGAAGACTAAACCTGTTCAATCTTTTGTCAGAATACAATTCTGCGTCGTAAAGTGTTCAGCAGAAATTCCTCAGTGTGAACAGACCGGGGAAATGTCAATGGAACTTTCATTCAAGGCAGGATTGGCACGGAATATTGGTGTGGAATTGTGCGAGTAAATTCCTTGTAAACATAGCCATAGGATCTCTTTCGTTCTCCACGATCAACCCACCTATTGAGGTCTGTAGGATCCCCAGGTAGCACCCCTTGAAGTTGTCACTGACAGGAGCAGTGCAGGCATAGGTGAGGTGTTTGGCAGGATACAGGACAAGGTACGGTATTGGGAGGTCAGTCCAAAGCAGGCACAAGTCAGATAGAGCCAAGGAAAGAAAATGGATTTACCACCGCCAGGTTCTATGTGTGAATCTAAAAGGGCAAGGCTAGTCTGCATATAGTACATTTATAACCAAGGTCACTTTGAATAAACACAATGGGGTACATTTTGGTGAGTTGCCCATAGCAACCAGTTAGATTGCTTTTTCATTTTTGAAAAGGCCTCTGAAAAAAATGAAAGAAGCGATCTGATTGGTTGCTATGGGCAACTCAGCAATTTTTCTACTGGACAGGTTTTGATAAATCTTCCCCAATTTACTTCAGATACCCTAACATGGCTGACGTCACCATGAAGCAGCAGTGTGGCCCTGTCCCTTTATCAAGACCTGTGCAGAGGAAAAGCTAACCAGTTGCTTCTTTCATGTTTTAAAAGGCCTCTGAAAAATTATAGAAATGATCCGATTGGTTGCTGTTGGCAACTGGACAACTTTTCCTCTACACGGGTTTTGATAAGTCCTCAATATCTTATTCAGGAAAAGTGATGCAAGCTGATATAATTCTACAGAATAAGAATAATTCATCAAAACCCGTCCAGAAGAAAATTTGCTGAGTTGCCCATAGCAACCAATCAGATTGCTTCTTTCCTTTTTGAAAAGGCCTCTGCAAAATGAAAGAAGTGATTGGTTGCTATGGGCAACTCAGGAAATTTTCCTCTGGACAGGTTTTGATGAATCTCCCCAAATGTCTCCAACAAATTACTAGTGTGAACATATTTCTTTTATAATAACATATATTTATTACCAGTGTGGCACAATAGACAGCTGGCAGCAGATAACCTGGCAGTATATTTATAGTCCTATTTATTACAAGATATGGCACATGTATGCAAATGGGCAACTCTGGGCTTATTATACATTCAGGTGGCGTGCACTTTTGTCTTATCCATTAGAGGATCAAATTAGCGCCTTCATTACAGATTATGATCTGTCACATGCTTGGGGCGCTGAAAATGCGCTTCTGAAATCTTAATGCCCTAGAGTGTCCTCACGACTGTGTCACATACAATTCTGTGCACCCAATGTGCAATGTATGAAATACGAGAAAATATTAGGAAATTAGAGTATTAGAAGTCATATCTGTTGCACTTTTAATGACCATAGATTTCTTTGTATATGAGATTTAAAGGGTAGCTCCCACCATCTTTTTTTTTTTCTGTCCCTGCCTATTGCACATCTATCCCTATTACTATATTAAAAATACCTTTTTGTCTGCCTGGTAATGTGCTCACTACCAGGCAGACTTCCGCAGCAGGTACCACGTCACTGATGCCTGCTGGGGCCGACTAATGCCCTTACTTCATCTATACAGGGTGCCTCCAGCTATTTCACCACAACAACTCCCAGCCTGCACTGACATCTATTGGCTGTCAGGGCATGCTGGGAGTTGCAGTGGTAAAACAGCCGGAGGCACCCTGTGGTGAGAACAAATGCTGCTGCGCTACCCCGTTTCCCCCCCGTGTTGAAAACAATATATGCTGCCACGCTACCATCCCCCCCATTGTTAAAACCCCGAGCCCCGCTCGCCCCAAACCCCCGTTTAAAATCATGATGCCCGCTCTCTCATATACATACTTACATAATGCAGAGTCCGGCAGCGTCGTGCACAGGCAGCAGCAGCGGCTCCATGTGCGGGAGATGGGCCGGCGTGTCAGGCCAGGGAGCCAATGCGCTCGCTCCCACCTGTCTGATTGACAGGCAGGGAGCGAGCGCAGGCTGAATGAATAAGGACTGAAGCCCGGACAGCATCAGTCCGAATTCAGGCCTGACGTCACACCAGCCTGCAGCCGGCCACTAGGAGGGAGACCCCTAGTGGCCGGTTTTCAAACATAAATGAAAGCATGTTAATAAAAAAAAATTATGTAAATATATTAGAGATATGTTGTAGTATATATGTACTACAACATATCAAAAAATAATGTTAATGACAGTGCCCATTCAAAGAATATTTTCTGAGAAGTGCAATTTACTGTTGCTAAACTACAACTCCCAGCATGCCTGGACAGCCTTTGGCTGACATCACAATGACAACAGAGATTGCCACCCTACTTGTTTCTTTAACCCCTTAAGGACGCAGCTCATTTTCACCTTAAGGACGGAGCCATTTTTTGCAATTCTGACCACTGTCACTTTATGCATTAATAACTCTGAGATGCTTTTACCGATTATTCTGATTCTGAGATTCTACTTTATTTTAGTGGTAAATTTTCGTCGTTACTTGCATCCTTTCTTGGGGAAAAATCCCAAAATGTCTTGAAAATTTTGAAAATTTAGCATTTTTCTAACTTTGAAACTCTCTGCTTGTAAGGAAAATGGATATTCCAAATTTTTTTTATATTGATTCACGAATACAATATATGTCTACTTTATATTGGCATCATAAAATGGACATATTTTAACTTTTTGAAAACATTAGAGGGCTTCAAAGTAGAGCAGCAATTTTCAAAATTTTCCACAAAATTGCAAAATCTGAAGTCACAGATGTTACAAAACTACAACTCCCAGCATGCCTGGGCAGTCTAGGCATGCTGAGAGTTGTAGTTTTGCAACATCTGGAGGGCTACCATTTGGGTACCACTGTAATAGTGGTCTCCAAACTGTGACCCTCCAGATGTTGCAAAACTACAACTCCCAGCCTTTGGCTGTCTGGGCATGCTGGGAGTTGCAGTTTGGCAACCACTAGGAAGGCAGCAGTAAAGATCGCTTCACTGCCATCTTCCTTGATGCTCCGCGCTGTGGCATCCCTACCGGCGCCGCTGATCTCCGCTGATGCTACCGATGATCGCCGATCCCCACCGCATCTTCTCCACAGGTACCGGCCGCCATCTTCTCCCCCAGTTCTGCCCGACATCCAAGGGTGGGCAGAGTGGGGGGTTTCCATGGTAACCGTCTTCAACTGCCATTGGCCAGTACTCATTGCTGACTAATGGCAGGTGATAGGAGGGGGTGGCACCACTGCAACCTCACTCCTATCCCTTAGGATGATCGGGGCTGTCACAGCTCCGATCATCCCTATTTTCTGGGCGATCGGGTCACCAAAAATAGAATAGCGACAAATCGCAGCTATGAATTGATCTGTGATTTGCCGCGATCGCCGACATGGGGGAGTCTCAGGACCCCCCTGGGCGATATGCCTGGATGCCTGCTGAACGATATCCGCAGGCATCCCGGTCCAGTTCCCGACCGGTGAGCGGCGGGGACCGGAATTCCCACGGGTGTATCCATACGCCCTACGTCCTTAAGGACTTAGGATGCAGGGCGTATGCATACGCCCTGCGTCCTGAAGAGGTAAAATTTCCTGTTCCTATATCAGCACATAAATATATATATATATATATATATATATATATATATATATATATGGACATGCTTTGCATTTGTAGGAATAATGGGTGATTTTTCTTTTTTCATTTTCTTTAAATTCTACATTCACATCAGATAAGTAGCCTACATTCTGGGAAAACATCGGTATACTGGCAGAACTGCATGCAGACGTACAATTGTGCTCATAAGTTTACATACCCTTGCAGAATTTATGATTTTTGAACCATTGTTCAGAGAATATGAATGATAACACAAAAACTTTTCTTTCACTCATGGTAAGTGGTTGGTTGAAGCCATTTATTGTGTTTACTCTTTTTAAATCATAATCACAACACAAACTACCCAAATGAACCTAATACAAAATTTACATACCCCAGTTCTTAATACTGCTTAATACTACTGTTAGTATTGCCCCCTTTAACATCATTGACAGCTTGAAGTCTTTTGTGGTAGTTGTGGATGAGGCTCTTTATCTTCTCAGATGGTAAAGCTGCCCATTCTTCCTGGCAAAAAGCCTCTAGTTCCCCTAAATTCTTGGGCTGTATTGCATGAACTGCACGTTTGAGTTCTCCCCAGAGTGGCTCTATGATATTAAGGTCTTGAGACTGAGATGAGGTGCATTGAAATGGTAAAAGAAATCTTCAGCTCACCTCCCACTGGTCTTGCACGGATTCTTGGCCTGGCCTGGTATGTATTGTAGAGAAGAAAGATATTCTGGATCCAGCAATTCCGTAAAACATCAAAATTTATTCGTAATCCAAAGCATTAAAATGTTGCAAACAAGCACTTACTGCACACCACCTAGCCAGTGATACACTGAAACATGGACGCGTTTCGAGTGCATGCGCGCTCTTGATCACCACTCCAGAACCTTGACTTTATTGTGCTGTAGCCAATAATAGGTCGACTTGGCCTTGTGTTTTGGATCATTGTCATGTTGGAATGTCCAAGCACGTCCCATGCGCAGCTTCCTGGATGATGAGTGCAAATTAACCGCCAGTATTTGTTGATACAGCACAGAGACAAGCCTCAAACCTTCTGGCACAAAGTCATTTGAAGTGATAAGGCCTATGATGAAAGGTATACCGTTCCTACTGTGAAACATGGTGGTGGATCGCTGATGTTTTGGGTATGTGTGAGCTACAAAGGCACAGTTAATTTGGTCAGAATTGATGGCAATATGAATGCAGTAATGTATCAACCAATACTGGCGGACAATTGGCACTTATCATTCAAGAAGCTGACCATGGGACGTACTTGGACATTCCAACATGACAATGATCCAAAACACAAGGCCAAGTCGACCTGTGATTGGCTACAGCAAAACAAAGTAAAGGTTCTGGAGTGGCCATCTCAGTCTCCAGACCTCAATACCATTGAGCCACTCTGGGGAGACCTCACACGTGAAGTTCATGCAAGACAGCCCAAGAATTTAGGGGAACTGGAGGCTTTTTGCCAGTAAGAATGGGCAGCTTTACCATCTGAGAAGATAAAGAGCCTCATCCACAACTACCACAAAAGACTTCAAGCTGTCAATGATGTTAAAGGGGGCAATACACGGTATTAAGAACTGGGGTATGTAAACTTTTAATCAGGGTAATTTGGGTAGTTTGTGTTGTGATTATGACTTAAAAAGAGTAAACACAGTTTGACAATAAATGGCTTCAGCCAACCACTTACCATGAGTGAAAGAAAAGTTTTTGTGTTATCATTCATATTCTCTAAACAATGGTTAAGAAATCATAAATTCTGCAAGGGTATGTAAACTTATGAGCACAACTGTATACCACCAGCCAAATATGCGAGCCATGTCCATTGATTTCATTGAGTAATCTAAGGCCATGTCCATACAACAAACTTTTGGAGTGGAATCTGGAGGAAGATTTCTGTTCGGAAATTCCTGTACAGCTGAATCCCATTGCTTTCAATGGGATTTTGCTGTACTGTGCACACAGCTGAATTTTAATCCTGGTAGAATTTCCAATTTGGCGGAATCCACTCTGAAATGCTTTTCCAAGTGGTTCTAGTGCTGGCATATTCTGCCAGTGCCCACTATTTGTGGACTGTCCGCCTGGGTTTTCCAGGCAGACTTTCTGCAGATTTTCCGCCATATAAACTTGGCCTAATAGTGACAAATGTCCTTGTGGTAATAGCAATGTGTGTGGTGCAGGGCAGATGTTGTTGCTCTAGGGGCAGATGGTGTTAACCCTTGTGTTCGTGACACCAGGGAGTGGTTTAGCATTAACCACCTGAAGGTATACCGCTGGATCCTGGGCTATTCACGGGGGCAATTAAGACACTGACGCCAAGTTATAGACAACGGTAGCTTTACTGATGGTAGAAAGGTGTTACAGTCTATGCAGTACAGCCAGGGCCCAAGGAGGTGACCAGTGACACAGAGACCTCGCAGGTTTGCTGGGACTTGTAGTAGACAGGAGAATTTAGTGCAGGCCATGCTGGGTAGACAGATGACTTGACTTGACTAACAGGACTGTGACTTTAGCTTACTTTGCACTTGACTTCTGGCTGCAGGACTTGACTTAAGGCCTCCAATGTTCTGGACATACACACACACGACTTGACTGCACTGGACCTCAGGAACAAGAGAGAAGCTAGGGTTTATATGGGGGAGACTAGCAGGGAGCCCATAGGTCACCTTTGGAGTCAGCTGGTCACTAGTACCTCCTGGGTAACAATCACATGGTACATTTATTAAATATACAACATATAATATAATACACAACATATTTACATGGGGAAACAACTGCAGGGGGCCCTGGTGACACTGAGGGACACTGCCTGACAGGGCAGGAAAGGTGCAAGGTAACACCAATCCGTACTGGGCCACCATATACTTAAAGGGTAGCTCCCACCATCATGTTTTTTTTTCTGTCCCTGCCTATTGCCCTTCTATCCCTAACACCCTCCCTGCCTTTATTTTATTTTTTTACTATTTTAAAAATGACATTTAGTGTGCCTGGTAGTGTGCTCACTACCAGGCAGACTTCCCCAGCAGGCATGATGCCTGCTGGGGCCGACACTTCCGCCCTTAGTTCTCCTAACAGTGTGTCTCCAGCTGTTTCCCCACTACAACTCCCAGCATGCCCTGACATCTACTGGCTGTCAGGGCATGCTGGGAGTTGTAGTGGGGAAACAACTGGAGGCACACCGTGATGGCCGCACATCCCGCTCCCTGCCGCGCAGGCCGCAACCCCCCCCCCCCCCGGACCCCCTTTTTTTTGCAGGACTCAAAATCATGGTGACTAGTTCTTTTGATTTCCACCTAAAAATCAGTAAATTATATCTGGTCCATTAAAATTTATGGTAATTATGGCTTAGGTATACGTCAACATACAGTTTTGTGGGTATACTAACATATCCCCCTAAGCATAGGCTACTTATCTGGGGTGAACATAACCTAAGTATGAATGAACCCAGAATTATGATTTGTAACTATTATCTGTAATTATATTCTTATTGGGGTTTGCCTTCTTGATATTGCCAAATAGCTTTGTATGGTGCCTTTAGTAAAATAGCTAGATACCCTTCATTGTCCAGGAAAAAAAAGTGTCTGCTTTATTCCCAGGAGTAAGACTACTCTAAAATACACAAGTCCATCAATTCCAACCCATAATCCTATGCTGTTGTCGAAAACCTGTATAAGTGGGGCATCAGTTGCCCCAGAATATAAGAAAACATGTCTTATATTGAAGTGACTGTGAATGATTTTCCTTGGTTGCTGCCATCATAGCTGATGTCACTTAGATGGGCACAAGCGCATGCTTATGGAAAGCAGACTGTTCATGCTAAGGGTCTATTCACATGTACAGTATTGTGCACATATTGAATGTGCAGTATTTGATGCTGCCGTATTTTGTTGGGTATTTGCTGCTGCCTATTTTCCTACCCATTGAAGTCAATGGGTTGCAAAATCAGCTGCAGAAAGTATGCAGCAAAATATGACACGTAGGATCTTACCATACAGTATACTGTGCATATTTGATGCACAGGATTTAAAGCTGCGTTCATTCAATTAGTAAACACTAAAATCTGCAGCATAGTGGAGATTCTGCAAACAGAGATTCCACAGTGCAAACATACTTTAAACCAGAAAATATTGTAGGAAGGCCTATGTATATGACATAACTTGGGACTAATGCATGATGGGGCAGACAATGAGGAAGGAGGTAATGATGAGGATAGGCAGTGTTCTTAGTGGGGACATAGAACAGTGGGTGGGTGTCAGGAAGCCTAAGGGTATGTTCACACAGTGGAATGTCTGTGCAGAATTCCGCCAAAATATTCTGCACTGACATTCTACTGTCACAGAGTGCCATTGATGGGATTCTGCTGCTCTTTGCACATGGTGGAATCTCCGCAGCAGATGTTTCTGCTGTGGAAATCCAGGTTCCAGTTTCCGCAGAAAGAATAGACATGTCTATTCTTTATGCGGATTTTGCTCGGAAATACTTTACCGTCTATGGACATTCTGCACATTTTACTACTGTGGAAACCTGGCCTAAGAGTGCAGGTAAATTGCATTCTGGGATTTTTAGCAGAAGCATGATAGCTGAACTGCTGACATGCCCCAAAGCAAGAAGTTGTAGGGAAACATGAGTGAAATGCACCACTCTGCAAAAATGTAGGATTATTGAAGGCCTTGTTCAAAGCTGTAATGTCATTTTCAGTTCTCAGTTCTGTACAGGAGCAGAAACCAGAAATGATGTGGACCCATTATAAGGCGTACACCAGCCACGCACGCCAGATCCCACTGACTTATAATGGGTCCACTGGTTTCTGTCATTGTGTCCTTTGTTTTACCAGAAAAAATAGCGCTGCATACTGTGCTATTTTTTCATTATACATGTGCTGCATTTTGCTGCATATTTTCTGCAGCTGATTTTGCTACCCATTGGCTTTAATGGGTAGGAAAATACGCAGCAAAAAATATACATTACAATATGGCACGTGTGACCTTACCCTAAATGTGATACAGTCTACAAAGGAGGCTCCAGCACTGAACAGAGTCTTATATATTATTTATTTATAGTGTGCAAGCAATTCATGGTTGAATTATTTTGCGGTATTGATTTTCTTTTTAATGCTTTTTAAACATTTTATTCTCCTTCCTTTTCCAGTGTCTAAAACGAACCTCTCTGTGCACGAAGACAAGAACCGCGTTCCATTTGTCAAGGTGAGAGCGGACACTACTTCCTTTTTTTCTGATCTTCTCGTGGTTTGAAGGCCGAGTTGTTAATTCTCAAGGGCAGACATATATATCCTAACACAAGTGTCCTTATTATAAGTACAAGTTAATAAAATGGCCACTGTAAACTGATGACTGTTACATGCTTAGGGTCATTTATGATAAACATATAGTAAGTTGTATGTTATTAAATCATATAGACAGCAGTTTCTTATGTCATGTTAAAGCAATACTGTCATTAAGAACAACTTTTGACATGTCAAAAGTTGATGACTGCAATGGGACTGCTGAGAACCGCTGCGATTGTGAGTTATAAAGGGGTGAAGCAGGCAGCACTGTGCTTCACTCCCCTGGTCAGGTGATTCATCCATTTCTCGGCAAAGAAGTCCAAGCAGAGAAATGTATGGATATATCTTATCTGGGCTGGGAGCGAAGCGCAATGCTGTGTGCTTTCCTGACTAATAAGAGTCTATTCCCACGGCAGAAATTTCTGCTTGCGGAATTCCACCTCAAATTAAAGCCCGTAGACTTCTATGGGATTCCGCACTCCCATTCACACTTCTGCATTTTCAGTAATACAAAGGGTTGTGGGTGGCTCACACTATAAAATACAATGTATACTGAGGTCACTGTGTTGCACGATACCCTTCGTGCCAAAATACATACAGAGAATTTACATGACTGGATACAGCCCTCTGAGTATGCAGAAACTACTAGGTGTACTACTAAAATAAAAATTTATAAATAACTGATATGGCTAGATTTATTCAAAATATTCATTAAACTATTAATTAAAAGTCACGTCTGTAGCAGGGCCCTTGCTACAGATGAGATACATACATATGAATTAGCAATAAATTAGGAGAGTAAAAAGATGATAAAAATCAGTATTAAGTCCAATGAAGGACCACCTGCATAAAAATGTATATACAGTCATGTATATACTCATTGGATACAGTCTATGATGTATATAAATATATGAGACAGCCGGCAAATAGAGCGAGGTCCCTGCAGCTTTCAGAGGAGATATGCGATCTGGGTAGCAGTACAGCGATGTTCTTCCTAATGCTTGCAGGCCGTGATGGAAGTGGCTGTAGTTGGTAGCAGTGGTTGGTGGTGGGTGCAGCGGGCAGTGGTGGCATCCTCGTGCTGAGGATTGCGTGTGTGGTACAGTGGTAACAGGTGTCCTTGTCATAGTGAAAACAAGGATTACAAAGCATAGGCTGGACTTATAGACTGCATCTGGCACATGGAAGAATCTTGGTTGCCAGCATGCATTGAGAACATGATTTAAAACTTTTTAAATACATTAATAACATTAATAGCATTATCTAGGACTAGCCATATCAATGTTGAAGAGTAAGTTACATGAAATATTAAAGGGGTTATCCAGGAAAAAAACTTTTTTTTATATATTAACTGGCTCCAGAAAGTTAAACAGATTTGTAAATTACATCTATAATTTTTTTCAAATCCTTTCAGTACGTATGAGCTGCTGAAGTTGAGTTGTTATTTTCTGTCTAAGTGCTCTCTGATGACACCTGTCTCAGGAACTGTCCAGAGTAGAAGCAAATCCCTATAGCAAACCTCTTCTACTCTGTACAGTTCCCAAGACAGACAGAGATGTCAGCAGAGAGCACTGTTTTCAGACAGAAAAGAGCAACTCAACTTCAGCAGCTGATAATTATTAGAAGGATTAAGATTTTTTTTAATAGAAGTAATTTACAAATCTGTTTAACTTTTTGGAGCCAGTTGATATATAAAAAGAAATGTTTTCCTGAAATACCCCTTAAATAAAATATAATGTTAATATAATAAAATGTTGATAAAATAGAATTGTCACGATTCGGCAGGCTGGAGGTGGATCCTCTGTGCCAGAGAGGGATTGGCGTGGACCGTGTCGGTGGACCGGTTCTAAGTTGCTACTGGTATTCACCAGAGCCCGCCGCAAAGCAGGATGGTCTTGCAGCGGCGGTAGCAACCAGGTCGTATCCACCGGCAACGTCTCAACCTCTCTGACTGCTGAAGATAGGCGCGGTACAAGGGAGTAGACAAGAGCAAGGTCGGACGTAGCAGAAGGTCGGGGCAGGCGGCTAGGTTCGTAGTCAATGGTGAAATAGCAGGAGGTCAGGAACACAGTATGGGTAACACAGTAAAAGCTTTCTCAAGGCACAAGGCAACAAGATCCGGCAAGGAAGTGCAGAGGAAGTGAGGTTATATGGGCAAGGAACAGGTGCAAGCTACCGTATATACTCGAGTATAAGCCGACCCGAGTATAAGCCGAGACCCCTAATTTCAACCCAAAATCCCAGGAAAAGTTATTGACTCGAGTATAAGCCTAGGGTGGGAAATACCTCATCCCCCCCTGTCATCATCCAGACCCGTCATTAACATCCTCATCATCCCCTTGTCATCATCCCACACATCCCCCCTTCATCATCCCCTTGTCATCATCCCACACATCCCCTTATCATCCCACACATCCCCCCTTCATCATCCCCTTGTCATCATCCCACACATCCCCTTATCATCCCACACATCCCCCCTTCATCATCCCCTTGTCATCATCCCACACATCCCCCCTTCATCATCCCCTTGTCATCATCCCACACATCCCCTTATCATCCCACACATCCCCCCTTCATCATCCCCTTGTCATCATCCCACACATCCCCTTATCATCCCACACATCCCCCCTTCATCATCCCCTTGTCATCATCCCACACATCCCCCCTTCATCATCCCCTTGTCATCATCCCACACATCCCCTTATCCCACACATCCCCCCTTCATCATCCCCTTGTCATCATCCCACACATCCCCTTATCCCACACATCCCCCCTTCATCATCCCCTTGTCATCATCCCACACATCCCCCCTTCATCATCCCCTTGTCATCATCCCACACATCCCCTTATCATCCCACACATCCCCCCTTCATCATCCCCTTGTCATCATCCCACACATCCCCCCTTCATCATCCCCTTGTCATCATCCCACACATCCCCTTATCCCACACATCCCCCCTTCATCATCCCCTTGTCATCATCCCACACATCCCCTTATCCCACACATCCCCCCTTCATCATCCCCTTGTCATCATCCCACACATCCCCCCTTCATCATCCCCTTGTCATCATCCCACACATCCCCTTATCATCCCACACATCCCCCCTTCATCATCCCCTTGTAATCATCCCACACCCCCCCCTTCATCATCCCCACCCCCCTTCATCATCCCCACAACCCCCCCCCCCCTTCATCATCCTCTTTTCATCATTCGCCCTCAGTGGTCTTCAACCTGCGGACCTCCAGAGGTTTCAAAACTACAACTCCCAGCAAGCCCGGGCAGCCATCGGCTGTCCGGGCTTGCTGGGAGTTGTAGTTTTGAAACCTCCGGAGGTCCGCAGGTTGAAGACCACTGCGGCCTTCAACATCATCCAGCCCCCTCTCACCCCCTTTAGTTCTGAGTACTCACCTCCGCTCGGCGCTGGTCCGGTCCTGCAGGGCTGTCCGGTAAGGAGGTGGTCCGGTGAGGAGGTGGTCCGGGCTGCTATCTTCACCGGGGGCGCCTCTTCTCCGCGCTTCCGGCCCGGAATAGAGCCGTTGCCTTGACAACGACGTATCTGCGTCGTTGTCAAGGCAACGTGACTATTCTGAGGCCGGGCCCGAAGCGCTTAGAAGAGGCCTCCCCGGTGAAGATAGCAGCCCGGACCACCTCCTCACCGGACCACCTCCTTACCGGACCACCTCCTTACCGGACAGCCCTGCAGGACCGGACCAGCGCCGAGCGGAGGTGAGTACTCAGAACTAAAGGGGGTGAGAGGGGGCTGGATGATGTTGAAGGCCGCAGTGGTCTTCAACCTGCGGACCTCCGGAGATTTCAAAACTACAACTCCCAGCAAGCCCGGACAGCCGATGGCTGCCCTGGCTTGCTGGGAGTTGTAGTTTTGAAACCTCTGGAAGTCCGCAGGTTGAAGACCACTGCGGGTGGGGGAGTTCACTCGAGTATAAGCCGAGGGGGGTGTTTTCAGCACGAAAAATCGTGCTGAAAAACTCGGCTTATACTCGAGTATATACGGTAATCAGGGTGATTGGGCCAGGCACCATCATTGGTGCACTGGCCCTTTAAATCTCAGAGAGCTGGCGCGCGCGCGCCCTAGAGAGCGGAGCCGCGCGCGCCAGAGCATGACAGCCGGGGACCGGGACAGGTAAGTGACTTGGGATGCGATTCGCGGGCGGGCGCGTCCCGCTATGCGAATCGCATCCCCGCCGGCAATGTCAGTGCAGCGCTCCTGATCAGCGGGTCTGACCGGGGCGCTGCAGGGAGAGAAACGCCGCGAGCGCTTCGGGGAGGAGCAGGGACCCGGAGCGCTCGGCGTAACAGTACCCCCCCCCCCCTTAGGTCTCCCCCTCTTTTTGTCGGGATGTCGCTCCACACAGGACGAGGACATCGGGAGCGACTGTAGAGTCTTCCTCCGGGGGACAGCGAAGTCCTGGGTATGCCCATGCACGGCAGACAGTCCAGAAGGAGTGGGAATGGGGAGGGGGGGCAGAGGGTGAGGCTTGGCACGGGGCAGAGTGTCACCAGGACGGGGGCTATGAGGAGGCACGGCACAGTCCTGATAAGCCTTTGGGAGATCAGGCACAGGAGGAGACACTGAGGCTCGACAGGCGGGGCTGGGAGCAGAAGTGAGGCATTTCTTGAGGCAAGCAGGACCCCAATTCTTGATCTCCCCGGTGGTCCAGTCAAGGGTGGGAGAATGATGCTGGAGCCATGGCAGACCGAGGAGGACTTCAGAGGTGCAGCCGGGCAAAACCAAAAATTCAATCTTCTTGAGATGTGGTCCAATGTTCATCAGCAGGGGCACTGTGCGATAACGCACAGTGCAGTGCAACTTGACTCCGTTGACTGAAGAAATGTAGAGCGGCTTGATGAGACGGGTCACCGGGATGCAGTACCTATCAAGCAAAGAGGCCAGAATAAAATTTCCAGAAGAACCACAGTCCAAGACGGCCACGGCAGAGAAGGAGGAGTTGGCAGAAGGAGAAATCCGTACGGGCACAGTGAGACATGGAGAAGCAGACTCCGTACCCAGAGACGCCAGGCCCACGTGAGCAGGTTGCGTGCCTGCATTTTCCAGACGTGGAGGACGAATAGGGCAATCCACCAAGAAATGTTCGGTACTAGCGCAGTACAGACATAGATTTTTATCCCTACGGCGAGACCTCTCTTCAAGAGTCAGGCGAGACCGATCTACTTGCATAGGCTCCTCGGCGGGAGGCACAGGGGTAGATTGCAAGGGATACCGTGAGAGAGGTGCCCAGGGATTAAGGTCTTTTTCCTGGCGGAGTTCCTGGTGTCTTTACGAAAAACGCATGTCAATGCGGGTGGCCAAATGGATAAGTTCATGCAGGTTGGCAGGGATCTCTCGTGCGGCCAGCACATCTTTGATGTTACTGGATAGGCCTTTTTTAAAGGTCGCGCAGAGAGCCTCGTTGTTCCAAGATAATTCGGAAGCGAGAGTACGAAATCGGATGGCGTACTCGCCTACTGAAGAATTACCCTGGACCAGGTTCAGCAGTGCAGTCTCGGCAGAAGAAGCTCGGGCTGGTTCCTCGAAGACACTGCGAACCTCAGAGAAGAAGGAGTGTACAGTGGCGGTGACAGGGTCATCGCAGTCCCAGAGCGGTGTGGCCCAAGACAAAGCCTTCCCAGACAGGAGACTGACCACGAAAGCCACCTTCGACCGTTCTGTAGGAAATTGGTCCGACAACATCTCCAAATGTAGGGAACATTGTGACAGAAAACCTAGAGTCTAGAGTCCCCATCAAATTTGTCCGGCAGGGACAAGCGGAGGTTAGGAGCGGCCACTCGCTGTGGAGGAGGTGCAGGAGCTGGCGGAGGAGATGATAGCTGCTGTTGCAGATGCTGTAGCTGCGACTGAAGTTGCTGTACCATGGTGGACACTTCCGACAGCTGGTGACTTAGATGGGCGATCTGTCGGGATTGCTGGGCGACCACCGTGGTGAGGTCAGCGACAACTGGCAGGGGAACCTCAGCGGGATCCATGGCCGGATCTACTGTCACGATTCGGCAGGCTGGAGGTGGATCCTCTGTGCCAGAGAGGGATTGGCGTGGACCGTGTCGGTGGACCGGTTCTAAGTTGCTACTGGTATTCACCAGAGCCCGCCGCAAAGCGGGATGGTCTTGCAGCGGCGGTAGCAACCAGGTCGTATCCACCGGCAACGGCTCAACCTCTCTGACTGCTGAGATAAGCGCGGTACAAGGGAGTAGACAAGAGCAAGGTCAGACGTAGCAGAAGGTCGGGGCAGGCGGCTAGGTTCGTAGTCAATGGTGAAATAGCAGGAGGTCAGGAACACAGTATGGGTAACACAGTAAAAGCTTTCTCAAGGCACAAGGCAACAAGATCCGGCAAGGAAGTACAGAGGAAGTGAGGTTATATGGGCAAGGAACAGGTGCAAGCTAATCAGGGTGATTGGGCCAGGCACCATCATTGGTGCACTGGCCCTTTAAATCTCAGAGAGCTGGCACGCGCGCGCCCTAGAGAGCGGAGCCGCGCGCGCCAGAGCATGACAGCCGGGGATCGGGACAGGTAAGTGACTTGGGATGCGATTCGCGGGCGGGCGCGTCCCGCTATGCGAATCGCATCCCCGCCGGCAATGTCAGTGCAGCGCTCCTGGTCAGCGGGTCTGACCGGGGCGCTGCAGGGAGAGAAACGCCGCGAGCGCTTCGGGGAGGAGCAGGGACCCGGAGCGCTCGGCGTAACAAGAATGTTGTCATCGATATACAGTTATATATACATTCTAGTAATATAAAATACGACGGAATATAAAATAAAATACACGAAATGTTAAAATGAAACACATGAATATAACCATATTTATAAGGTCAAAGATCATAATCAAAGTTAGGTCAAAATCAGGTGAAAAATCTGGTAAAAAGTAAATATTATGGATGTGAACAATTATCCAATGCCTGTTACATTTATATCTAGATATAGACCGCATAATAATAGTTGATGTAGATAATTGGGGCAGACAGATAGGCTGGAAGTAAGAATACTCGGTATGGGAGTATGCATTGAAGGTCTGTGAGATAGTGTGGTACATAGGATAGGTAACAAAATGAGACATTGGCAGGGTAAGAATAATAAGAAAAATAAGGGCAATAATAGTAGTATTAATTCAGATATATAGATATAAATAGATGCAATATAATTGAAAAAAAATAAATAAAATAAGAAATAAAGAATGGGATATAGAAATGAACTAAAGATACGGTAAATATAAAAAATAAATAAATAATAAAAATTAATAAATAATAATAGATAAATAATTTTAAAAAAATTACAAATTAAAAATAATAATAAATAAATAAAAACACAGGATGAAAAATTTTGAGACGATGTTTCACCACGTGGGCTAGGTCCCTGGACCCATCTAGACGCTGGGTATTCAGCCTGGCAATAGACAGGTTGAGATGTGGAGCACACCTGGTAGTCTGCAGAAAACTGAATATCTCCAACTCAGGATTCAAGCCTCTAGGTTCAGTGGTTTCAAATTCATATATCTTCCGTGCTTCAGCCCTTCATTTATTGCTAATTCATATGTATGTATCTTGTCTGTGGAAAGGGCCCTGTACTTTTAGTAATACATCTAAAGGGCTGTATCCAGTCATGTAAGTTATGAATTTCCGCTTGCCACTTTTAGGTCCGGTCACAAAACCGGATACGGGGCAAAAATGAGCCAACTATCGGACTCCGGTCGGCTCATTTAATTGGATGAGATACGGGTCGGGTCCGGTTCCCGTATATTCAAAACGCAGTGTGAACCCACCCTTAGCGTTTCATCTCCAGGCTCTGTGTCATGTGACCGAGACAGATTCATAGTGCAAGTATAGGAGGCCATCTCGCTCAAAAACAAACGGAAAGAGAAGCGCATGGCAGGTTGTTCTAGTGATTATTTGGGGTTTGAACACTCAGACTTCAACTGATGAAAACTTTCGATGTCCCTACATGTCAAAGATTTTTTTTATAACAAAAGGTACAATTTAGTGCTACCTGATCTTACAAAATTTTACATGATTTTTCTGAACAGATCATTAAAATCTCAGTAACAAAACCCTTCATAGAATAAAAAAAAAAAACGGACGTTAAAGACTCATTAAGACCACACAGGATATCAGCAGTAAAAAGTGCAGCACAATATAACACTATTGACAAGCAGTAAATGACAGATATTTGCAGTTGGACTCCATTCAATGTCTATAGATCCCGTCTAGTGCAACTGGATGGAGATTGCAGCAAGCCAGGGACTAAAGCACACAGCCGCTCACTTCTCCCTGCCCGTTCTGATGATCGGTGGGGTGTGAACCCCGACTGATCACAACTTTTGACATGTCTATGTGACGTTGTACGTTTTGTTAAATAACAGGGACATTTTAAGATATGAAAGCTGAGCTGTGATTAGTCGCTATGTGCAAAATCGGACAGTTTTGGTTTTAGGCAAATCTGGGCCTGTGTATACATTGGCCAATACTATAAGAATAATGTAGTGAATAGGTTATGTTAGTTACTCTTTTAGGCGCTTTCACACTGACGTTGTGCCCCGTCGGCAAACATCCGTCAGGCACTGTTTTTTTTCTTGTGCCTTAATGAATGTTATTTTTGATGGGGCACATCGGGAAACAAGGGGTCTTGACAGATCTCATTTACTATTATGGGGTCTATCGGGCTCCGTTGTTTTCTGACAGGAGTAGAGGGAGGAAAAAACTTTGGATGATGTATTTTTCCTCCCGCTTTTCTCCCTGGTTCCCTGACGGACATAACACTGCCATGTCACAATGACATTGTGAAAGAAGCCTTAGAGAATGACTATGATAAATACGTAGAAGCAGAGTAGGGCTTACACTCTCCAAGATATAACAAACAGTCCATCAAAACCAGTTTAAATCCCATAAGATTACCAATGGCGTCTCCAGCATTCATATTTAGAGGGGGGCACATGGGGGGCCAGTGACCAAAATGGGGGGGCAATTTTAAAACGTGTGTGTGTATGTGTACATATATATATATATATATATATATATATATATATATATCATGAATAAATACACACACACTGTGCAGAACATGTTTAATTAAAAAAAAATGTAAAAAAATGTAATTTTAAATCTTCATACATTCTTGATCAATGATTTTTTTTTTTCGTTTTTACTGTAGATTTTTGGGTAAAATGACTGATGTCACTACAAAGTAGAATTGGTGGCGCAAAAAATAAGCCATCATATGGATTTTTAGGTGCAAAATTGAAAGAGTTATGATTTTTAAAAGGTAGGGAGGAAAAAACAAAAGTGCAAAAACGAAAAAATGCTATGGGGGAGATTTATCAAAACCTGTGCAGAGGTAAAGATGCAGAGTTGCAGGCACTGTGCCTACACATACGCCTTGTGTCCTTAGGGCTCATTTACACGGATGGATCCCCAGCACGGATGGATCATTTACACGGATGGATCCCCAGCATATTTTACGCTGCGGATCCCCCGACAATGGACCCTACAGTGCTGCCTCCATCTGTGCCTGCTCATAACAGCAATCCTCCGCTACGAGCAGACACGCTTTGATGTGTATACTCGCACACATCGCGGCTGCTCTCGGCCTAGCTCAGGGAGCAGGAGGAGCGGCCATGATGTGTGTGAGTATACACATCAAAGCGTGTCTGCTCGTAGCGGTGGATTGCTGTTATGAGCAGGCACAGATGGAGGCAGCACTGTAGGGTCCATTGTTGGTGGATCTGCAGCGTAAAATACACTGTGGATCCATCCCTGAATGAGCCCTTAGGGCACGTTCACACGTACAGGATCTGCTGGATATTTTCTGCAGCTGATTTTGCTACCTATTGAAGCTAATGGGTTGCAAAATCAGCTGCACAAAATATGCAGCAAAAATATGCAGCTGATCCTGTACATGTGAATGTACCCTTAAGGGGTTAATGATAAACTAGCAGTGTGTTCACATGTTGTCCTCCCAGAGGGGTCACTTTCCCTCCTCCAGTGTCCACAGGTCTCCAACAGGTCACATTACCAGAACAATTTATGGAAAAGTCGCGGCAAAAATTGCACGAATTTTACCGCGATTTTTCCCAAAAATTGTTCTGATAATATGACCTGTGGACACTGAAGGAGGGAAAGTGACCCCACTGGACTGCTACTATGCACATGACCCAGCCCCAGGATATACTGCTGATCAGGGGGGAGAGAGGGAGGACATGGGACATCACACACCTCACATGAAGCTGCTCTGTGTTCCGGAGGCCTGTCAGCTCTCGGCCCCGCCCTCTCCAATGCTGGGGGAGGAGCCATCATCAGGTACCTTCATCCCTGCTCTGCCTGTCTCTGCTAATGATACGCAGACCAGGAGCAGCCAGGGATACCCTCAGCAGCTGCAGCCGGTCAGTCCGCCCCTGGCCCCGATACTAGTATCGGGACATCCCAATTTATTTTAAATTGGGGGGCACAAGGGGGGGCACGGCCTGATCTAGGGGGGCCATGGCCCCCTCTGCCCCCCCCCCTAGCGACGCCACTGAAGATTACCCAGAACTACAGCTTGCTCTTGTATTTTCTGTGCTCATGTATGTATTTCTGGCATTTTAACATCCTTATAATAAATCAATATATTATGATAGCAAAGATTTTTTTTTTTTTTTTTAACAAGCTTCTGTACAGTCTTATAGTGGTGAGATGGTATATGGTCTTATTGTGCTTTGGATCTATATGTGTATTAAATAAAAGTTATTTTTTTTATGCTTAATTAGCCCTTTATTTCCCAAAGTAAAGTCTTGGTATTGTAACGGAACAATAGATTAATGTACTGTGAGAAGGTGAAAGGTATAGTCGTGGATGGGCGATATGTGTCACCAAGGCTCCTGGCTTTGGTGAAGTAAGAGCCGGTATTCATTCAGTGTCTGTGTTGCGATGCAGTCTGACACTGTGGCCGTAGTATGGCTGGAAGGCCAATCCGGGACAGCTCTTACTGGGAATGACCAAGTGCAGGGTGGGGGTCATTACCTACAATCCAGGCCAACTTTTGTTGGCCTTAAATGCAACCTGTTCCACCAGCTAAGGGGGATTTGCTGGTTGCAGCTCACACTGCCAGAGAGAGCTGAGAGTGGAGTTCTTCCCTGTGTTTGCTCCAAGGTTGGAAGCTGGTGAACAGTCTGCCTGGAGGCCTGGAAAAGACTTGCTTGATGCCGCATGGCATGGACTCAAGGAATACAGGTGGACTTTTGTTACGTTTTCTTTGGTTCTGCATTTAAAGACTGTTTGCTGTGTGCCAAGTGTGAATAAAACACTGAACTTTGATTTGAAAAGTACGGTTTCCTTGCCTCTATACTGCAACCGCACCTATCTGCAAGAGTGAGTCATCACAATACTTAAATAATGTCAACATGACAGGAAACAGTCACTCTATTACGGTATATATGTATGGAGATAGATCAAATAAGCACTAATGTGCCAAATACCAATTACTGGAAGAAGAATATCAATTCTTTCTTGCAGTGTTATGTGGGCAGGTAGAGGGATTTAGAGGGTTTTTGCTGAAAGTCATGATCACAAATTATTGATCTCACACTGTTCTGCTAAGGCTGGAACACAATACAAAATAGTTAGTATCATTTCTCGGAGTCAGAATGTTTTTTCAATTGAACAATTTTCATGCTGTTCTGTGGCTCAGTTTATGCCCTTCACAAAGAGCAGTAAAATGTCTATAAGAGACAAGTTAGTGATCAAATTGAATGCAAGTGAATTTATTCTTTTGATAATAATAGATTGGTCACTTAATAATGTCTCGGATTTTTCCTAAATTAATACTGTTATGTCATCCTACTTGGATATAACAGAACACATTATCATCATTTAAATTTTTTTCACAAATGCACCCTACTTCAAGCGGGCATGTGACTTATTTTAGTAATAAGAGGGTCTAATGGTGTCTAGATACCATAGGGATCAATTATGGTGTTGTAAAGCTGGCCTGTCAGTTGCTAGCTGGTGCACTGCGTTGCCATGAACTTTAAGATAATGTATCATCAGAATATGACATATTATTTAAATTAGGTTTTAGGATTAAAATGTTCAATTTCCCTACTAGCCACTGGAGTGCACACAATAGGCTGACATGCTCTGTAGCTAACTTGTCAGCTTAGCTGTGTAGAATGGAACAGGGACGACAGTAGGCAGAAATGAGGTGATAGATGACAGCTCTGTGGTACTGCTAAACGCCTTTGTAAGGCAGGACAGCAACATCATACACTCAGATGAGGCTCCTTGACCTTCTGTTGGGGAAGGGATATACTTTTGTCACTTCTGAGAGATTGTTTAGTCTAGTTTAGTTTGGTGTATTTAGGTTTTGTGCCGCCCTAGGCCTGACTAAACTTATGCACCTCGTAATCAAAATGTGCCTAGCCCTTCTTATGGAGACCACACCTTTTCCTGTTTAAAGTCCACCCTTCCTCTAAAAACCCCACCCCTTATTTTTGGCCCCACCTTTTCTCTTTATGCTGTACTCTTTGCAATTTAAACATGGATAAGGAGTGTCTATTTATATTTTGTTGAGGGGGTTGTCTAAAGTTGGTAAAACGCAGTTAGTGATAAGCTTGATGTCTTGCTAACTGGCTAACATGTTACACTGTACTCATAAAGCAGATGCATATATCATTCATTTCTTCTCTCCATGTCAGGGCTGTACTGAGCGTTTTGTCTCCAGTCCGGAGGAGATCCTAGATGTGATTGATGAAGGAAAGTCCAACCGCCATGTCGCTGTCACAAGTAAGGCCTGACATAAGTCATCTGATGCTGCTTGTTTTATGTGACACGATCAGTAATGAACCGTGTGTGTGGGGAGAGGGGGTTATATGTAATCCATGTCCATCCTCTTGTCCTAGAATACAGCATGTTATCCTCTCCCTTTTTATTAATTATTTTATGCAATTTGAATTTTTTTTTTTTATCATTAGCGATGGGGGATCAGGCAGTTGTGTATGCATTAATGGTATTATAATGGTCTCCACAAACAAAACCAAAAGAGAGTACACCCGGCACAAGCTTGTGGTATAATATCCGTGTATATAGTCCTGTGTGACACTTAGTAGCAGTACGTCTGTACTGTGGATTGGTGGTGGTGCGTGCTTGTAAGAACAGCAGGTGCTTCAACAAGTAAAGATATGTAGAGAATAGACAAGCGCACTCACCACGTTAGCAGCTTCAAACACGTCAGCTTTATTGTAGACATCCAGGTACAGACAGTATAAGTGCAGGGGGACGACAGGGAAAGGAGGTAGACTCGGGCTACGGCAACGGACTCTACCTCCTTTCCCTGTCGTCCCCCTGCACTTATACTGTCTGTACCTGGATGTCTACAATAAAGCTGACGTGTTTGAAGCTGCTAACGTGGTGAGTGCGCTTGTCTATTCTCCACATATCTTTACATATTATAATGGTACTTAGTTTGACTTTTATTATTTTTACTATTATTATTATTTTTTAGTTACTTGTAACTTGATTTACCCCTCATTGGCCGGACCAGCTAAGTTTTCTCATTTTTGCTTCAGTGTCTCAGTAGCAGTCATTTTTTAGTTTCTCACTGATGCAGAGATATAAAGTCATATGCAAGACAGCCCTGAGGTCCTTTGTCCAGTCTCTAATTGTTTCACCAGTAAATGTGGTAGCCTGATCAAAAGGGAGTGGTGGTCACTCTTGACCGTGATGATCGGAGGAGTACAAGGCCGGGATCAACAGCTCCTCAGATCCCAGCCATTTGAGCAGAAGTTTAGCTTACATTAGAAAGCTTAGTGCCTGCTTCAGGTGCTGGCAATAGACACCCATGTAGGGCTTATTAAGCAATGTAAAATAACATCCTCTTAACAGCCACCTTAAAAAGGAGCCCTGGCAAACGATAATAGGTTCAAAATAGGGGATGACTGTATAAAACAAGAGGGTACCCTTTTTAAAATATATTTCAGTGCTCCTGATTCTGGTTTCATCTTATGATGTCTTTTATAACCTATGTCCTGTACATGACGTGTCCCTTTTATATGTTTTCACATGTTTTCTTTTGTCTCTTTTAGATATGAATGAGCACAGTTCCCGTAGTCACAGCATCTTCCTGATCAATATCAAGCAGGAGAATGTGGAGACAGAGCAGAAGCTGAGTGGAAAACTGTATTTGGTTGACTTGGCTGGCAGTGAGAAGGTCAGACTTTTAACCTTGCTATGCGTAGTTTGTCATATTGTTACACTATTGGTGATATTTCTGTGGGGATGTTTAGATTTGGCAACTGCTTCGGGACACATTACATCCAACAGGTAGTCCAGTACACACAGATGGTCATAAATGTGTAAATGGTAGAAACCAACTGCTGAGACCACACTAAGCATCAGCCAAATGCTGCGCCATCCATGTGACTGCAGCTGTGTCTGATACTGCAGCTCAACTCCTTTTAAGGAAATTGCAAAAGAGCTGTGGTCTTAGAGTCGAAGAACCAAACACAGCCACTTGGACCAGAACAGCCATATTGATTTTTGGTACCGCAGTGAAGGGACTTCTATGGGTTTGGACCGTTAACACAATGGTAACCTATTCTAAGGATAGGCCATCCTTCTTAGATGCCAGAAAACATAATTAAAGCTAGACATTTTTGTCCTGCTCTCCAGTTGTCCATCTGTGTCTTGTTCAGTATGCAGGAGGGGTCTTAATAACATGAAGATAACCTAAGCATATACCTAGGGCAGAACAGTTGGATGTAGAACAGACATGGAGCTGTCATGAACGGGGGCAGGGAGAAGTGAGCCCTAAAGCTGTCCCTAAGACCACTCTCCCTGCCTACTTGCCCATCCACCCTAAACGACGGATCGACAACTTGGTGTCGGTTCCTTCCTTGTACTAAAGTGCATAGGCATCGAAGTCAACAAAACAAACGGAACTGTACAAAGTTGGTGAACAAGTCAGGAACATAACGAGAATACAATAACCAACAAACATATAAATACAAACAAGGCAGGAAATAGCATAATAACAAGTCAAGAAATCAAGTTTACACTGGACTCAGAACAAGAAACACACTAGAAACCACACTCCAATCCTGATGGAACCTCAATACTAAATATATAAAGGATAAAAGAAAAATATATATACCAGCGCTTAAAGGATAATGAGGGACATTTATCAGTGTTTGCTTATGTATTATTTTTTTTTTGTAATTTTTTCCTTACTTTTTTTTTTTTTGCTTATGTGTGACTTATTTATTAACTGGTTTCAGCCTGTTGATAATTTTCTTTCACGTAAGCAATTTTTCCTTTTTTACTTTGGTAGTAGCTTTTTCTGCTCAATGTTTGAGCTGGAGTAAATTTAGTCAATTTTAGTCAGGAAGCGACACATGCACCATGAAGACCACTTAGGAGCAGTGGGGAGAGGGAGAGCCGGAGGGAGGGGGGATGAATATTCATAAGCAGGCAGCGCTGACGTCACAGTGCCACTAGGCTCCTGAAAACCTCGCCCGTGCCAGTTACAGCCACATTTGCATATATAGAAAAACTAAGATTGCGGGCGAACGGCCTGACGGATCCGGACAAGGTAGGGATCATATGAATCAGCGTCCCCCTGCACTATCCATCCATATTTGTGGTTAGTGCGGGAGTGAACATCTGACAGTTTTCCTTTAACTCTTCCCATTCCAGGGAGAATTAACACAGAAACTGTTGAGATACAAACCTAATGTCTGAACAGGACCCAAAGCAGAAAATACAAATAAACTGACATTACAGGAACATTTTAATTCTATTAAATTTTTCTCTGTCTTAAAGGCAGTCAGTAATGGACATGTTTAGGAAGGATCTGCACTTGTCTTGGGGCTAAATGGCTATGGTGTGAGATTACCATAACATTGTGGCTAGCTTTTTGTGAACTGGTATTTCCTGTTTGACTTTTATTTTTTTGACTTCAAATCCCACAATTCCATTTTCCTTCCTCCCACACATCAGCCACCCCACCCATTGAAACATAAATGAGGTGCTTCCATTCAAAAGACCTGTGGTTTTCAATCAGGGTGCCTACAGCTGTTGCATTAGTTGCAGATTGATCTCTCTCCCACCAAGTGATCCCTCCACCCACTGAAGCAAACAGGCTCCCTGTCATCAGCTGACTAGTGAGTCAGGTCTCGGCCACATTGCAACCTTGGACAACAGTAATTTTGTATGCTGGTAAGAATAAATATATGGGTGAAAATCACAGAAGAATTGTGAGAAACCCGTCACACACAGGTACAGACACTATATTGTGAACTACACTAACTTTACAGCCCCTGTAGCAAAGTCAAATAAAAAAAAATCCTGGAATACCCTTTTAATATTTTTTGTTGTACCAATACATCAATGGTTCATATTATATGCGACTTGATCTTATTTGTGCCTATCTTGTCAGATGGACCTTCGGCAGTCATTTTTGTTTACTGCTGCTATATTGTCAGCCTATGGGACTGGCTCAGCTATCTCCGGTAGACCCATGGACATTGCATTGAGGGGCAGTGTACACATGTGACAGCTATTCTATGGGAGACTTTGGATCCCCGTTCTTGTGATTGCAGGGGGTCCCACTGGTTAAACCTTCAGAGATCATACATTTATCCACTATCCTGTGGTTAGGGAATCCATGACAACCCATCAATGCTGTGTTTTGGCAGTATTTTTATGTGTGATCTTCATAGTCTTAACTGTAAATGCATACTTTCTATAGAAAGACATTATAATTCTGCACAGTCACTGGACTAGCTGCCAGAAATGATGGCCTTTGGAATAATAACATCAGTGTGTACTCAGACGGAACAAGGCCTATTGATTTCTGCAGAATATTCATTTTAGTCTGTCTGTATTGCATTGAATTACAGAACACTTCAGTTAGGGAAATGAATGGTAGACAGTTTATAGAATAGATTTCTGAGGTTACTTGCAGCTATAATTATGGAGAAAAAAATTATCTCTTTAGCCAAAGTTCCACTTTTAGTATGTTTGTTACTATATCCTCGGCAGTACCCGGCAGGTCATTAACATCTATTGGATGGGATGAAGAAGCTATATGACGTGGTAGACTGCATTTACACTAAATCAGGCCAATATTTAGATATTGAGAACCTGTCACATTGAAAATACAGTCTAATTTGCAGGCATCATGTTATAGAGCAGGAGGAGCTGAGGAGATCATATATGCTTTAAAGGGGTACTCCCGTGGAAAACTTTAACAGGCATTAACAGGCAGCACCAGCAGGTTAGTGTAAGTGATGCTGCTGAGAATTGATAAATGCTTTGTTGTCCTGCATCTATTCACATTAAAGGGGTACTTTCATGGAAAACTTTTTTTTTAATCAACTGGTGCCAGAAAGTTAAACAGATTTGTAAATCACTTCTATTAAAAAATCTTAATCCTTCCAGTACTTTTTAGGGGCTGTATACTAAAGAGAAATCCAAAAATTAAATGCATTTCCTCTGATGTCATGACCACAGTGCTCTCTGCTGACCTCTGCTGTCCATTTTAGGTACTGTCCAGAGCAGCATATGTTTGCTATGGGGTTTTTCTCCTGCTCTGGACAGTTCCTAAAATGGACAGCAGAGGTCAGCAGAGAGCACTGTGGTCATGACATCAGAGGAAATGCATTTAATTTTTGGATTTCTCTTTAGTATACAGCCCCTAAAAAGTACTGGAAGGATTAAGATTTTTTAATAGAAGTGATTTACAAATCTGTTTAACTTTCTGGCACCAGTTGATTTAAATAAAAAAGTTTTCCATGGGAGTACCCCTTTAATGTGAATAGATGCAGGACAACAAAGCATTTATTCATTCTCAGCAGCATCACTTACACTAACCTGCTGGTGCTGCCTGTTAATGGTGGTTACTTTATCCTTCTAAGTGTCGCTGTTCCTACGAAAATGTTAAAAATCCATACATGTGAATTATGTTCTTTGTGCACTCGGTCATTCCCTAGTGCCAAGGTGCACTGGTTCTTCTTATCGGCCAGTTACTCATGTCCGCCGCTAAATATTCATATGTTCCCTCTTCTGTACGTAGCTGCTACGTGCTGAGATCCCATGCATGCGCAGTTAGAGTTGGCTGACCTAGTCAGGGCTGGAGATCACAGATTGCACAGGGTTTCAGCATGTAGCAGCAGTTGATCAGTGTCATCACACTAACAGGAAGTAACAGCAGGTAGTGCACACGATGCTGCTGACAGATTCCCTTTAAACCTTTGCTCATTCTGAGCTTAGGCGTCCAGTGGGTGGTCCTAATCAATGATTGACAACTTCCCCTTCAAGTGTACACACAGAGATAGCTATCAATCACTGATTAGGACCACCCTCTGGACTCCTAAGCCCAGAATGAGCAGAGGTTTAAAGGAGTATTCTGGGCAAAAATATTTTATCCCCTATCCAAAGAATAGGGGATAAGGTGTCTGATCGCGGGGGGCCCGCTGCTGAGACCCCCCGCGATCTCCCTGCAGCACCCACATTCTATGCGGGTGCTGAATCTCCAGTTTCGGAAACCTCCAGGTTTCCGGGACTGGGGACGTGAAGTCACGCCACGCCCCCTCCATTCATGTCTATGGGAGGGGGCGTGGCGGCCATCACACCCCCTCCCATAGACATGAATGGAGGGGGCGTGGCGTCACGTCCCCAGTCCCAGAAACCTGGGGTTTCCGAAACTAGAGACGCAGTCCCCGCATAGAATGCGGGTGCTGCAGAGAGATCGCGGGAATCTCCCAGAATACCCCTTTAAACTGCTTATTATTTGTCTACTCAGCTTCTCCAGTTCTATAACACGCCACCCTGTCACTGCATTTTTAATGTGCCTGGTTCCCTTTAAACATTAAGACAGGAGGGAATGCACACTTTTGTAGTACACGGTTGTATGAGAATGCTACTGAAAGCTGTCATGAGACATCAAAATTGATGGGGGAGGCAGAGAAATCAATGTAAGCAGCTCTGTCCCTGGGGCAACTGACACAGAAATGCTGAAGCTTCCTCTTTGTCTTCTCTCCTGTCTGAGCGATGCATTCAGTCCTCTTACCATCACACTCCAGCAAACACCATTTATTAATGTTTATTTATTATTGCAGAAAATTGTCCTTATTGCTTTTGTGGGACCCTGTACACACTCATTTCTTTCTTTACATTATTCTGTTCTGTACATTTATTGTAGAGAAGCCATCATCTGGCTTTAGTTTGCATGCTGTTAATCTAAAAGTATAAACCTCACCCTCCAGTAAAACTAGGGATCGATCGATATTGATTTTTTAGGGCCGATACCGATAATCTGTGACCTTTCAGGCAGATAGCCGATAACTTATACCGATATTCCGGTATAAATTGTCGGCTATTACACCCCCCCGGCCCGCAGAAGACACTGCAGATCAGTGATTTAAAGCAGGCGCTTTAAATCAATGAACTGCAGCTGCTTTTGCGGGGCCAGAGACCGCCACCATCGCCCGCTTCACTCCCCCTGCCTGTCCTGGGGTCCTCCCTAGTCCTACCACTGCCGCTGCCCCCTCTGCCTATCCTCTGGCCAGAGACCGCCGCCGCCCGCTTCTCTCCCCCTGCCGGTCCTGAGTCCAGCCACCGCTGCTGCCCCATTGCCTCCCCCATCCCCGGTTTTATAATTACCTGTTTCCGGGGTCCACACTACTTCTGGCTCCGGCGGCGTCCTGTGCTGTCACTGTGTGCACTGACGGTGACATCGCAATGATGATGTCACTCGTCATTGCGCAGCGCACAGCAACAGCGCAGGATGCGGCAGGAGCCAGAAGTAGCGCGGACCCCGGGAACAGGTAATTATAAAACTGGCGATAGGGGAGACAATGGGGCGGCGGTCGTCTCTGGCCAGGGGGCATTATCGGCATATCGGCAAGGTAAGTGCCGATACCGATAATGTCCAAAATCGTGAATATCGTACGATAATATTGCCCAAACCGATAATCGGTCAATCCCTACCAAAAACATATATACTTATCATCCATTATGGTTTTCATTTCATCTTGTAGATATGGTAAAGAAGTAAAACATTGTGAACGGAGCCGAAATCTCCCCATTGTTTTTATTTTTTTTTATTCTTTCCCTCAAACCTCCCCCCCCCCCGTGCTACAACTGATTCTGTGCATTTTATACTGTATAAACCTGAGTTGATACATTATAGATCCTTTACGATACCACATACAGTAATCATTTTGGTGCTTTCTACTTGTATAGGTCAGTAAAACTGGAGCTGAAGGGGCAGTACTGGATGAAGCCAAGAACATAAATAAGTCTCTGTCTGCCCTGGGGAATGTCATATCTTCTCTAGCAGAAGGCGCGGTAAGTGACAGCTACCAATGTTCTTCACTTTGCAGTTACTATTCTTCACTTTGCAGTTACTATTCTTCACTTTGCAGTTACTATTCTTCACTTTGTAGTTACTGTTCTTCACTTTGCAATCGTCATACAAAACCACACAAGTACTAATTCTTACAGTTTCCTTGTTTTAGAAAGGTTACGTTCCCTACAGAGACAGCAAAATGACTCGAATCTTGCAAGACTCTCTGGGTGGAAACTGTAGGACAACTATGTTTATCTGCTGCTCTCCATCAAGCTATAATGATGCAGAGACCAAGTCAACTCTTATGTTTGGCCAGAGGTAAGTATTCCAGTAATTTGGTTTTCTCACAAAGACAACCTGTGTTTACATAGAGTCCAGCCTGGTTATTGACAGCTACTGTATATCTCCTAATTCTTATACACGCCTGACTCGGCGAAGTGCGCTTGTGTTTTGAATGGAGAGGCGGCAGAAAGCTGCTACTAGGCTCATCTGGCGGAGTGTATCTCAAGGAGAATGAAAAGGATCAGGCAGTTGAAATCTGCAGGTCATATCCTTCTTTCCCCCAACATTTGTCATTTGGGGAGAGTTGAGGGGGATGCCCATACACATTAGATGGTCATCCGGTCCTGCCGAAATTTGTTGGTTCTGTCTTTACATTTGCATGTGGTTAGATAAAGGTCTGGATTTTTTATTTCAAAAGTTTTTTTTTAAGAATAAAGAAAGTTCGCAAGCAAAGAACTACAAAAAATACAGTAGAACATTTAATATAGAAGCCCCAATCAGTGATTACAGGAATCATAGTTGGTTGAAGAGGACACAATGACCCCATCTAGAAGTTGTGATGTGGCAGAATATCTGGCTTTTCTAACTCTAGGTGATCATCTTTTAGTACTGGGACATGCCTAACCTTTTTATATCCACTTCAGGGAAAATGTAGTATTATTTTCCTTATATTTAGCTGAATGGCTGATAACATATTGCGTGGCTGACTGGGTTTGTCCGAGCTGAAGCCACTCTTACACTTCGGCTATCCCTTCTTGCTCAGAGAGCATTAGAGCCGGCCACCATACCAGCTCCCTGCTACACACGTTATGCTCCCCTGGGCTTAGCTAATAACCGTCAGAAGTTACTGATGGGACCTGAGCATGTCGGTTATAAGATTAGGTGTCACTGCTCCAATATCCTCCGGCATTATTTGTAAATTTCTTACAGGATTTCATACATTTGTACCCACAGAATATTGTACTACTTATTTGTTACGGGCACCACTGTGCCTCCATACTAATAATGGTTGTTTTATATACAAGTTGACAACTGGTAATTTGGCACATATGTTATGTTCATTGCAATACTCATCATCCTGATGACCAGGGTCGCCGTCAGGCGGGTACAGCCAGTACTCCAGTAAGGGAATCGAGCTCCCAAGGGGCCCGGCCCGATGCACCCCCCTGCAGCAGCCGGGTCAGAACACTGGCAGTGGCTGGAGGCTAGGAGTCCCGACACACAAATAAATCAGTCAGTGTGCCGGCCTGAGAACTCAGGACCTGTGTGCACCGCAGCTGCAGCATCACACACAGGTCCTGAGACTGACAGCTGACACAGTGGCCGGAGGTTCAGAGGCTTCAGAGTCTGTACTACATACTATACAGACAGGACGCTCACTGACGCCTCTACTGTCTGCCTTCTCCTCCCTGCTTCTGGCTCCTCCTGCTGACAGCACATAGGAACAGAAGCTGCTCAGGGGAAGATCTGTTACACTGGGTAAGAGGAGAACCTGATCTTATTACTATGTGAGGAGGGGGGCTGCAGAGGGAAGACCTGTTATAAGGGGGGGGGAGACCAGTTATAAGGGGGGGGGGCTGGAGGGGGAGACCTGTTATAAAGGGGGGGGGGGGGCTGGAGAGGAGAGACCTGTTATAAAGGGGGGGGGCTGAAGAGGGGAGACCAGTTATAAAGGGGAGGGGGGCTGGAGACGGGAGACCTGTTATTAAGGGAGGGGTGGCTTGGAGAGGGAAGACCTGTTATAAGGGGGGGGGGGGAGAGGGTAGTCCTGTTATGGGGGGGGCTGGAGAGGGGAGACCTGTTATAAGGGGGGGGGGGCTGGAAAGGGGAGACTTGGTATAAAGGTGAGGGGGCTGGAGAGGGGAGACCTGTTATAAGGGGGGGGGGGGCTGGAGAGGGGAGACCTGTTATAAGGGGGGGGGCTGTAGTATACAGGATTCGATCAGTAACAGTATGATGGTAATATGTATGGTGATATTTCCTCTTTCCTTCCTTCCTCATTGAACTCACAGGCTCTTGTTTTTCTTGTCCTGTGTTTAAATTTTTTTTTTTTTTATGGATGATGGGGAAGATGGCAGTCGTGCCCTGGGGGCGGCTACAAGAGGTCTGGGGCCCAGGCTTTGAGCTGTGTAAGGGACCCCAAAATTTCTGATGGCAGCCCTGCTGATGACATCACCTGTATAATTGGTGACAGAAACGCACTGGCGCTGTAGTAATTTTAGATATGTATTAAGTCCCCTTGAGCTGAGAGGCATGTGCTCAGGGCTTGTGGGTAGGGACATGCTTAGTTTATGTGTATATGCTTTGTTCAATTTTCAGTAGTAGGTGCAAAAAATTCTCAGAGAGGAGCATAGTACTATATTGTGTAGTAGATTTGGACCAACATAGGACCTAGTCCGTCTGGCTTTTACCTTGTGGTTATGGAATAAACTACATAATAAAACTAGTTTTAAAGGCTGACCTTATGCACTTAGGTGCTTATTCTTTATGCATATTTGCTTTAAGGTGGTTTCGCTAAGCGTGGGTTACATGTGGCTCTTACCCCACTCATGCCCTTGTCATAGAGGTTGGCCCCAATCTCCCACTATGAAGTCCATTTACTATACTATATATACTATACTATAATATGGATAGGGCTTCTTGTCTTCAGACAACTGCCATCATGCCCCCTCCCATAAACATGAATGTAGGGGGCGTAACATCATGGCCGCCCGAAGGTGGCATACTGAACATGATGCTCAAAATGATGGGGTGCCGGCCCGGAGACCGCACGGCGTCCCAGCAGGTGGACCCCTCTGCGATCAGACCTCTTATCCCCAATGCTTTGGGTAGGTGATACGATGCCTAGGGGTGGAGTACCACTTTAAGTTTTACTGAAGAAATTTCAGATACATACTGTAAATGTATATTCTAGCTGTATCGCTGATGACTTATACAAATGCATAGGGTAATTGCTCAAAGGAAAATGGTAGAAATCCCATTTTATTAACCATGAGCTCTTCCACTTTTATAAGGCCACCTAAATGTCAATTGAAGTAGAATACACAATGACTATTCTAAATTTCATGCTTGTAGAGCCAAGACCATCAAGAACACTGCATCAGTCAACCTTGAGCTGACAGCAGAACAGTGGAAGAAGAAGTATGAGAAGGAGAAGGAGAAGAACAAGACAATGAAGGAAACCATCCAAAAGCTGGAGGCTGAGCTAGCCCGCTGGAGGAATGGTAAGGGGCAGTCCATTGTGCTAAAAGTGCTAAAAGAGAAGTGTAAAAACATTTTCACAGTCACAGATCACTCATAAGTAGTCATAAGGTTATACTGTAGCTATTACTTTGTATGCAAAAAACCACAGTAAACCTAAAGCGTACCTGTCATTTCAGATAACTTTATAGGATAAGCTGCTCTGTGTGTGTACATGAGGAGCAGCACTATTCTTGGCCATTATATGGCTCATATATGGCATGTTTCAGCTGATTTCTGCTCTGGAAGCTTCATCTATAATTTTCAGTTCTCCCAGTGCTGGTGGGTGGAGCCTGATGTTTATGATGTCTTCCGTATTCTACACACACACAGGAGGAGATACTGCGCTTCTGTGCCTCCATATATAGCCTAAACAGAAGTAGCCATAGCATTAGCAGTGTAAACTTTAATTACTTGTACAGTGGTCCCTCAACATACAATGGTAATTCGTTCCAAACGGACCATGGTTTGTTGAAACCATCATTTGTTGAGGGATCCGTGCAATGTAAAGTATAGGACAGTGGTCTACAACCTGCGGACCTTCAGATGTTGCAAAACTACAACACCCAGCATGCTGGGAGTTGTAGTTTTGCAACATCTGGAGGTCTGCAGGTTGAAGACCACTGGTATAGGTAGTTGTATTCACCTGTCCCCGCCGCTCCGGACCATCATCGCTGCCCTGGATGTCGCCTTCCATCGCTGTCGCCGCGTCCCTGGGGTGTCCCCGACGCTCCGGCAAGGCCTCTGCTTCCCCGGCATCCTCGCTCTCCGTCGCCACCATCACGTCGTTATGCACGCTGCTCCTATTGGATGATGGGACGGCGTGCGCAGCGGCGTGATAATGACGAAGGAGAGGGCCAACAATGCAGGGGATCCCGAAGAGGACGCGCCGGAGCCCCGAGGACAGGTAAGTGATCGTCACCGGAGCACACGGGGCACCGTAAACGGCTATCCGGTGGCAGCTGAAGCAGTCTGCGCTGCCGGATAGCCGTTTATGCGATGGCCCCGACATACAAAAGCATCGTATGTTAATGCTGCCTTCAACATGCGATGGCGTCTGAGAGGCCATCGCATGTTGAAATTATCGTATGTCGGGGCCATCGTAGGTCGGGGGGTCACTGTATTCTAGACACAGGGCAAAGTTATGATGACTTTCATGAAGGAAGAGTTTAGCAGCAGGAAGGGGAGGTGAGAGGGAAAGAGTTTGACAACAGGAGAAGGAAGCATTTCTTACATTCGCTTGTATTAGTGATCTGTGCAAAGTTTATTCATATGACAGTTCCTGTTTAACTTTTCCTTTAGGAGAGAACGTACCTGAGACAGAGCAGCTGAGTGATGGTGAACAGATCATCCAAGATGAGACACCAGTCTGTGAGGAGACACCAGTGAATGATAACAACTCCTCCATTGTGATCAGGATCTCCGAAGAAGAGAGGAGGAAGTATGAGGAGGAGATCCGTAAGATGTATAAGCAGCTGGATGACAAGGTAAGGAAGTATCAGTTGCTATTTTGTCGGGATGTAACTTATACTAGTTTACATTTTTTAAGTAACTTGAATGAAATTAAAGGGTCGACTTGTGTCTGTAGGCGCCAAAAGAGTAAATTTGCACTGACCAATGAGCCTAAGTTACTGAAAGAAAACTACCGACACATAGGGCATGATATATTTATCCTAAAATTCACAATAGTGACTGCTCCGGAGACATAAAAGAAAGGTCTTCTTTTTACAACTATAATGTGTTTTTTCATTGTATGAGCACATAAAATACTCCCAATTTGGAGATATGATATAGAGGGAATGAGTTGTATGCTCATTGTCATTTCAACACATGTGAATAACTTGTTATATATCTTATTAGAGAAAAAAAAAAGACCTCTTTCTCCCCTTGTCAGGCTCCTATCCCATGCCTGCCTTCCTAAACATATTATTACTTTTGAAAAGTTGTTTGTCTGTCTTGAGAGAGGAGATAGAATAGGAGGAATGGAGGAGTGATTAGAGAATCTGTGCGCTGCAGGGCATCCAGAGGTCGCGGCATAAGCTTGATCGGGCATGTATCATGAAGTAACACTACAAAGATCGCAGACCATGATACATGACATAATAAATGACAAGAATTAAGTATTGTATGTTTTGTATATTTCTAGGATGAAGAGATAAACCAGCAGAGCCAGTTAGCAGAAAAACTCAAACAGCAAATGCTGGATCAAGAAGAGGTAATGATATTGCAGCAGATGCTTGCCCTGAAAATAAGAAAATGATATGCTGAAAGGCATATATACAATATATACAATGTGTGTCATAAATAAATGAAAGAGATCTGGTTACATGTGCTATAATGTAACCAATTCACCAGAAAAGATTTTACCTACGGCTGTGTTCTATGTTTCTCTCTTGCACAACAGATTTTTACAGTACATGTATTTAAAACATAAGAATTATCTTACACAAATAAGAGAAAAATTTATGTTTGAGCGTATTTATACAATATTTATTGAATTATTCAATTTGTATTGATATTTTAATCTGTACTTTAATCTGTGTTTAATCTTTACTTTATCCAAGATCAGAGTTAATAGTCTATCAAGTGCACAATGGTCCAAAGCACTTGTGAGCAGAAATGTTTAAAAGGATTTGCCAACCTTTGTAAAAAATAAAATCCCATTTGCAGGAAATGGAAAGCATAAAAAAGACCCTGCACTCACACCTCAGCCCTCCAATGAAGTCCTCGTGCACTGAGCATGTGATTTTGCAGCTTGTACTCACACTTCAGCTTCAATGATGTCCTCATGCACTAACCATGTGATGGTGCAGCCTGGACTCAAACCTCAGCCCTCCAATTAAGTCCTTGTGCTCTGATCATGTGATTGTGCAGCCTGTACTCACACTTCAGCTCCAATTATGTCCTCATGCACTGAACATGTGATTCTGCAGCCTGTACTCACACCTTAGTCCTCCAATGATGTCCTCATACACTGAGCATGTGATTGTGCAGCCTGTACTCACACCTTAGTCCTCCAATGATGTCCTCATACACTGATCATGTGATTCTGCAGCCTGTACTCACACCTCAGCTCCAATGATGTCCTCATACACTGAGCATGTGATCGTGCAGCCTGTACTCACACCTTAGTCCTTCAATGATGTCTTCATACACTGATCATGTGATTTTGCAGCCTGTACTCACACCTCAGCTCCAATGATGTTCTCATACACTGGCCATGTGATGGTGCAGCCTGTAATCACACTTTAGTCCTCCAATGATGTCTTCATACACTGAGCATGTGATTCTGCAACCTGTACTCAACCTCAGCTCCAATGATGTCCTCATACACTGATCATGTGATTCTGCAGCCTGTACTCACACCTCAGCTCCAATGATGTCCTCATACACTGGCCATGTGATGGTGCAGCCTGTACTCACACTTTAGTCCTCCAATGATGTCTTCATACACTGAGCATGTGATTCTGCAACCTGTACTCACACCTCAGCTCCAATGATGTCCTCATACACTGATCATGTGATTCTGCAGCCTGTACTCACACCTCAGCTCCAATGATGTCCTCATACACTGATCATGTGATTCTGCAGCCTGTACTCACACCTTAGTCCTCCAATGATGTCTTCATACACTGATCATGTGATTCTGCAGCCTGTACTCACACCTCAGCTCCAATGATGTCCTCATACACTGATCATGTGATTCTGCAGCCTGTACTCACACCTTAGTCCTCCAATGATGTCTTCATACACTGAGCATGTGATTCTGCAGCCTGTACTCACACTTCAGCTTCAATGATGTCCTCATGCACTAACCATGTGATGGTGCAGCCTGGACTCAAACCTCAGCCCTCCAATTAAGTCCTTGTGCACTGATCATGTGATTGTGCAGCCTGTACTCACACTTCAGCTCCAATTATGTCCTCATACACTGAGCATGTGATCGTGCAGCCTGTACTCACACCTTAGTCCTCCAATGATGTCCTCATACACTGATCATGTGATTCTGCAGCCTGTACTCACACCTCAGCTCCAATGATGTCCTCATACACTGAGCATGTGATCGTGCAGCCTGTACTCACACCTTAGTCCTTCAATGATGTCTTCATACACTGATCATGTGATTTTGCAGCCTGTACTCACACCTCAGCTCCAATGATGTCCTCATACACTGGCCATGGGATGGTGCAGCCTGTACTCACACTTTAGTCCTCCAATGATGTCTTCATACACTGAGCATGTGATTCTGCAACCTGTACTCACACCTCAGCTCCAATGATGTCCTCATACACTGATCATGTGATTCTGCAGCCTGTACTCACACCTCAGCTCCAATGATGTCCTCATACACTGATCATGTGATTTTGCAGCCTGTACTCACACCTCAGCTCCAATGATGTCCTCATACACTGGCCATGTGATGGTGCAGCCTGTACTCACACTTTAGTCCTCCAATAATGTCTTCATACACTGAGCATGTGATTCTGCAACCTGTACTCACACCTCAGCTCCAATGATGTCCTCATACACTGATCATGTGATTCTGCAGCCTGTACTCACACCTCAGCTCCAATGATGTCCTCATACACTGATCATGTGATTCTGCAGCCTGTACTCACATTTCAGCTTCAATGATGTCCTCATGCACTAACCATGTGATGGTGCAGCCTGGACTCAAACCTCAGCCCTCCAATTAAGTCCTTGTGCACTGATCATGTGATTGTGCAGCCTGTACTCACACTTCAGCTCCAATTATGTCCTCATGCACTGAACATGTGATTCTGCAGCCTGTACTCACACCTTAGTCCTCCAATGATGTCTTCATACACTGAGCATGTGATCGTGCAGCCTGTACTCACACCTTAGTCCTCCAATGATGTCCTCATACACTGATCATGTGATTATGCAGCCTGTACTCACACCTCAGCTCCAATGATGTCCTCATACACTGAGCATGTGATCGTGCAGCCTGTACTCACACCTTAGTCCTTCAATGATGTCTTCATACACTGATCATGTGATTTTGCAGCCTGTACTCACACCTCAGCTCCAATGATGTCCTCATACACTGGCCATGTGATGGTGCAGCCTGTACTCACACTTTAGTCCTCCAATGATGTCTTCATACACTGAGCATGTGATTCTGCAACCTGTACTCACACCTCAGCTCCAATGATGTCCTCATACACTGATCATGTGATTCTGCAGCCTGTACTCACACCTCAGCTCCAATGATGTCCTCATACACTGACCATGTGATTCTGCAGCCTGTACTCATACCTCAGCTCCAATGATGTCTTCATGCACTGAGCATGTGATTCTGCAGCCTGTACTCACACCTTAGTCCTCCAATGATGTCCTCATACACTGAGCATGTGATGGTGCAGCCTGTACTCACACCTCAGCTCCAATGATGTCCTCATACACTGAGCATGTGATCGTGCAGCCTGTACTCACACCTTAGTCCTTCAATGATGTCTTCATACACTGATCATGTGATTTTGCAGCCTGTACTCACACCTCAGCTCCAATGATGTCCTCATACACTGGCCATGTGATGGTGCAGCCTGTACTCACACTTTAGTCCTCCAATGATGTCTTCATACACTGAGCATGTGATTCTGCAACCTGTACTCACACCTCAGCTCCAATGATGTCCTCATACACTGATCATGTGATTCTGCAGCCTGTACTCACACCTCAGCTCCAATGATGTCCTCATACACTGACCATGTGATTCTGCAGCCTGTACTCATACCTCAGCTCCAATGATGTCTTCATGCACTGACCATGTGATTCTGCAGCCTGTACTCATACCTCAGCTCCAATGATGTCTTCATACACTGATCATGTGATTCTGCAGCCTGTACTCACACTTCAGCTCCAATGATGTCCTCATGCACTGACCATGTGATGGGGCAGCCATTTAGTGGTCATATGTACGTGTAGGTTTTTTATTTTTTGGTTCTACATTCCTTGCTTTTGGTTAATTTTAAAGAAAGATCAAGATAACCTATTTAAGGTCTATTTAGGAAAATATATGGCTGGTAAGATTAAGGATTATTTTTATAATCTTGGTACACATTGCAAAATATTTTGTTAACACTTTAATTAATTTGTGTATTCCAGTAGTACCATATTTACATAGTCTCCATATTTATATTTAGAGTTTTCAAAGGATTGTTTAATAAAGACATTTCCTGTCCGTATGCCCTAATAGAGCAATCGGACATCATAGAGGGGGGTCCCAATGCTTTGGATCCCCTTCTATGTTTGGGGACTTGAGATGTCCCTATATTTATTACATGAATTCCCAGTCATCTGAATTGCCACCATGTAGTGCTACATTTCTCTCGCAGTGATTACTACCAGTCATGACTTCCCCTGGCAGATTCATCCGTTTGCTTGGGTGTGGGCAATGGGACCTGGGGCGATCAACTAGTCACCCCAGCAAAATAGTAACATTATTACTGGGATGTATACACCACATAGTTGTGTGTATACCTGCGGGAGGAAGAGCTATATATATATATATATATACCGTATATGTCCCAGGGACATCTTTGATATTTGTGTAATATTGTCAGTATTTGACATCAATACTTGTAAGTCAAATCAGGAATGTAACTTACAATTGAAGAGTTGCAAATCTTTTTAAAATAGTTATTATTTTTCTACTCATGATTTTTGCCTTTCATACTGACCAACAAAGAACAGGACCTGTATAAGGGTAATACCATGTTGTATCTCTCAAATTATTGCAAACAGCTATGCTAATGCTGATGTATTTGGTTTTCACGGATTTTCTTTAGGCCAGGAGAAATAACCCGATCTCAATTCTTGTATCCACAGCTCCTAGTATCCACTCGGGGAGACAATGACAAGGTGCAAATGGAACTAAGCCGCTTACAGTCTGAGAATGACTGTGCCAAGGAAGAAGTTAAAGAAGTTCTCCAAGCTCTAGAAGAACTAGCCGTAAACTATGACCAAAAATCCCAGGAAGTAGAGGACAAAACTCTGCAGAACAAGATACTTGCGGAAGAACTCTCCCAGAAAGTTGTAAGTATATGCACTGACCACAAGGTGGCACAAGGAGACTGATTCCTATATCCTCACTATTACCATGTCTTGAAGGACTTTCTAAAGCTGTTTACATACAACTTATTTAGCCAAAAGCAGCCAACTATTCAATGTGCACAGGGGACTCATCCCTGACTGGAAAGTCAGAGAAGAGAAAGATTCAATCTGATCCTTTTGTTCTCAGGACAGATAAGCCTCCAGTGGTGTCTGGCAGCAGCTTTAAATCCCTCTTAGGGTGCATGCACACCACGTTTTTGCTATACAGTTCCCGTATACAGTTTCAAGTTAAAAACCGTACGGAACCGTATAGAAAACTGTATGCATTGACTTAACATTGTAAACCATATGTCAAACGCATCATCCGGTTTAGTCCGTTTTGCATCTCATACGGTTTTGTCCAGTTTTTTACCTGTACCCAAAACTGTAGTCTACCACGTTTTTTGGTCCGGGTGAAAAACTGTATTAAGCCGTATAATTTTTTTTTTTAACATGGGAGTCAATGGGAACAGTACAGAACTGTATGTGCGTACAGTTCCATCAGGTTTTCACCATACGGTTTTTGACTTTGCACAGTTTTTTTTCTTGTAATTTCAATCAAACAAGTGAAACTTTATTCAAAATGGAGTGAAAAGTTAAAAACGTACACATTTTTTTCTTAAAAAACTGATGCAACTGGACATCATTTTTCAAACCGTATATGGTTTTCATCCTTATATGGGTTAAAATTTGTACACACGTTTTGATACAGTTAAGGCTGGGTTCACACCTCGTTTTGTACTTACGGCTCCCGTATACGGCTGGGAGGAGGGGTGGGCGGGGCTAAATCGCGGCTCCCGCACTCAGCCGTATAGGGGAACCGTATTTAATGCATGTCAATGAGCCGACCGGAGTGAACAGCAGCCTCTGGTCGGCTGCGTTTTTGGCCGTATGCGGTTTCCCGACCGCAGGCAAAAACGTGGTCGACCGGGAGCCGTAAGTACAAAACGAGGTGTGAACTTAGTCAGGTTTTGAGGAATCCGTTTTTCATCAAAAACCTGATACAGGAACTGTATTGCAAAAACGTGATGTGCATGCACCCTTATCATGCAGAACACATGCACTGTTGTATGAACTGAATGTGCATGTGTATGCAGGGTCCAGGAATGATAGTTGTGAGCATGCATTCGGACATAATCTATATGAGTGTATGGCCAGTATATAGTAGTATAATAAGTGTTGATGAAGGTTAGTCACTGTGGTTTTTCTGTCTCTGCTAAGGCAACTCTACTCTCTCTGGAAAGTGATCTCCATCGCCTGCAGGAGTTTAGCACCCATCAACGAAAGAGAATTGCAGAAGTTCTCAATGGCCTCATGAAAGATCTTAGTGAATTCAGTGTCATTGTGGGGAATGGAGAATTTAAATTGGTGAGTAATATACAATGGTTAGATGGCACTTAGTTGTAAATCTGAGCACAGTCTCATTGTTTCCAGTGTCCTCCCTTTCTTCTATACTCTGGATGTGTCTTTAATACAAGCCTTCTTTGCAGCCTGTAGAGATAAGTGGGGCCATAGAGGAAGAGTTTACCGTGGCACGTCTCTATATCAGTAAGATCAAATCGGAGGTGAAGTCAGTGGTGAAACGGTGCCGCCAGCTGGAGAACCTTCAGGTTGAATGTCACCGTAAGATGGAAGTGACAGGGCGGGAGCTGTCTTCTTGCCAGCTGCTGATATCACAGGTAAGCCTCAGTCTTGCTCATTATATACGGTGATCCCTGAACTTACAATGGCCTCAACATACAACAGTTTCAACATACATTGGTCTTTTCTGGACCATTGTAACTTGAAACCAGACTCAACATACAATGCTATGGAATCTGAGAAACGTGTCAATGGCTGGAAGAACCGACCAATCAGAATGGACATTTCACTGGTAAAAAAAAACCTGTATTCCTAAAGTGCATGCACTGACTGGTGTCTGGTAGCGCCCCCTACAGTAAAGGGAGGTACCAAATGTTCTGTACACTTTACCTGTACCAGGGTTACCTGCTCCTTTGGACACCAGGTGAGGGCGACTCCATTTTCCTTTTTTTTAGGACATTGCGTGTTCTGTACAGGACCCTGAAGAAGCTTCTGTCCTCTACATAGACCAGTGTTTCCCAAAGAGGGTGACTCCAGCTGCTGCAAAACTACAACTCCCAGCATGCCCGGACAGCCGAAGGCTGTCCGGGCATGCTGGGAGTTGTAGTTTTACAACAGCTGGAAGCACCCTCTTTGGGAAACACTGAAATAGACAGTGATTTACAGCTCCCAGCAGATCTTTCTTACTTTTATATGTAAGGATTTGCTTTACCTATATTAGTTATCTACTTATTTTTCTTTAATCCTCACTTTTTCCTATTTTTGGATGACATTTTGTGGCTTCAGAACCAATTACCAGGTTTTTATCTCAACATTACAATTAATATTGTAACTTGAGGGACCACTGTAATTTTTTTTATTTCATGCTAACATTGTATATGTTTTTGTATGCTTTACCTACCCTATTAAAGGGGTATTCCAGGCCCAAACTTTTTTTTTTATATATCAATTGGCTCCAGAAAGTTAAACAGATTTGTAAATTACTTCTATTAAAAAATCTTAATCCTTCCAATAGTTATTAGCTTCTGAAGTTGAGTTGCTGCTTTCTGATGACTCACGTCTCAGGAGCTGTGCATCCTCCTATGGGGATATTTTCCCATCATGCACAGCTCCCGGGACGTGACATCATCATTGAGCAGTTAGAAAGAAAACTTCAGAAGCTAATAACTATTTTTTAATAGAAGTAATTTACAAATCTGTTTAACTTTCCGGAGCCAGTTGATATATGAAAAAAAGTTTTTGCCTGGATAACCCCTTTAAATAGATGATGTGTAATTAATAAGGAACATAGATAGAAATGTCCATTCTAGAATGCTGTAGTACTTCAGTCAGTCTTGAGAAGTTCTCAGGGGCTATCCTTTATTTCTGTCTTACAATTTGTGACCTGGCTTTCCCCATTCTTTTGCAGCATGAGGCCAAGATCAGGTCTTTGACTGAATACATGCACAGTGTAGAGCTGAAGAAACGCCAGCTGGAAGATTCTTATGACACACTGAGTGAAGAACTAGCCAAGATGCAGGCTCAAGGTAATGCGCAGACATCCTTCTGCTTGCTGATATACTGTACAGCCTGCAAGGAATTTAGTGCATTCTAACAAATATCAATCTATGTAGTTAAAAAAAACTTTGCAATAAATTGCCTTTGAAACAGTGTATAACTCTTGTTCCTATCACACCAAATCGATTTTTATAAGAAGACACTTTTTAAATGTTCAGCTCAGAAAGTACTGATGGTGCTGTACACTATTTACCTGTGTCAGAATATAACCAGTTACTACTAACAGCTACAATACTACTAATAGATTTCTAATGTACTTCCAATATGAGTTCCCTGATAAGAAATTTTAGGGACCACTGCTGTAAAACCCAGGGCACAAAGCCCGGGGCACAAGATCCCTTTAGGGACAACCCTTTTAAAATTAAACTTTTATTATATTTAACTTAAAAGAGTGTCAATATATATCATGTGATAATGATTAAAACTTAAAGGGGTATTCCAGGCCAAAACTTTTTTTTATATATCAACTGGCTCCGGAAAGTTAAACAGATTTGTAAATTACTTCTATTAAAACATCTTAATCCTTCCAATAGTTAATAGCATCTGAAGTTGAGTTGTTGTTTTCTGTCTAACTGCTTTCTGATGACTCACGTCCCAGGAGCTGTGCAGCTCCTATGGGGATATTTTCCCATCATGCACAGCTCTCGGGACGTGACATCATCATTGAGCAGTTAGACAGAAAACTTCAGAAGCTAATAACTATTGAAAGGATTAAGATTTATTAATAGAAGTAATTTACAAATCTGTTTAACTTTCCAGAGCCTGTTGAGATATATATATATATATATATATATATATATAAAGTTTTTGCCTGGAATACCCCTTTAAGTGTCAAAGAGCCAGTCATACATATAAATGGGGATAAGACCCCTAATTATCAGTTAGTGGGGAACTGCAGATTCCCCTATATCTGGTGACTGTGACACATATTAAAATCACTGAATCTGCCCCCCTCTACTAGTTTCGGTGCCTAAGCACCGTCCTCAGGAGGATATCTGGGCAAACAATGTTTAATGTTAATTTATATATATATATATATATATATATATATATATGTATATATATATATATATATATATATTTAAATTTAATAAATGTATATACAATTTATATTATTAACTATTAATAAAACTATTGTTCGCCCAGATATCCTCCAGAGGACGGTGCTTAGGCACCAAAACTAGTAGAGGGGGGCAGATTCGGTGATTTTAATATGTGTCACAGTCACCAGATATAGGGGAAACTGCAGTTCCCCACTAACTGATAATTAGGGGTCTTATCCCCATTTATATGTACAATTGGCTCTGTGACACTTAAGTTTTAATCATTATCACATGATATATATTGACACTCTTTTAAGTTATATATAATAAAAGATACATTTTAAAAGGGTTGTCCCTAAAGGGATCTTGCGCCCCGGGCTTTGTGCCCTGGGTTTTGGTAATTGATTTAATAGTGATCCCTGGAACTTTAGGGGATTATTGTGGTAAACACTGCTGTAAAACACCTAGGTAGTGTTTTTTCTCCCTGTTTTCTCCCTGTCCATAGAAGCATTAGTGTGGACATGAATCAACAACACATTCCTCATTGGGGATGAAATGTTAAAGGATATTTATCATGTTTATAAACTTCTTACATGTCAGACGTTTTCATCCGTGGTAATGTATGTACTGAGAGCTCCCTCCATCTATGTCCTATAGTTCCTGGCTGTGCTCCGCTGTCATAGGCGAACCAAGTGAGCAGTATACAGATTCATGGAGCATCTATAAGACGTCCTATATTTCCATATACAGTGGTCCCTCAAGTTACAATATTAATTGGTTCTGGGACGACCATTGTATGTTGAAACCATTGTATGTTGAGACCAGAACTCTATGGAAACCTGGTAATTGGTTCTAAAGGCACCAAAATGTCATCCAAAAATAGGAAAAAAAGGAAGAATTAAAGAAAAAATACATAGATAACTAATATAGATAAATCAAGTCCTTACATATAAAAGTAAGAAAGATCTGCTGGGAGCTGTAAATCACTGTCTATGTCAGTGTTTCCCAAGCAGGGAGACTCCAGCTGTTGCAAAACTACAACTCCCAGCATGCGCGGACAGCCTTCGGCTGTCCGGGCATGCTGGGAGTTGTAGTTTTGCAACAGCTGGGGCCACCCTGCTTGGGAAACACTGGTCTATGTAGAGGACAGGAGCTTCTTCGGGGTCCTGTGCAATACACACAATGGGGGAGATTTATCAAAACCTGTGCAGAGGAAGAGTGGTGCAGTTGCCCATAGCAACCAATCAGATTGCTTCTTTCATTTTCCACAGGCCTCTAAAGAGGCCTGTGGAAAATGAAAGAAGCAATCTGATTGGTTGCTATGGGCAACTGCACCACTCTTCCTCTGCACAGGTTTTGATAAATCTCCCCCATTGTCCTAATAAAGTAATGGAGTTGCCCTCACCTGGTGTCCAAAAGAGCGGCTAACCCTGGTACAGGTAAAGTGTACAGAACATGTAATACCTCCCTGTACTGTAGGGGGCGCTACCAGACATCAGTCAGTGCATACACTTCAGTAATACAGAAGTTTTACCAGTGAATGCCCATTCTGATTGGTCGGTTCTTCCAGCCATTGACAGGTATCGCAGATCTGGACTGTCTGTAGCATTGTATGTTGAGTCTGGTTTCAACTTACGATGGTCCAGAAAAGACCATTGTATGTTGAAACTATTGTATGTTGAGGCCATTGTAAGTTGAGGGATCACTGTACTGCACACTTCGCATTCCGAGGAGAGCCGAACAGGGACAAAGGGCCTCAGTACTCAGCACAGTATTTCTGCTTTTTTGATTTAGTAATGGGGGTGAGCCGCAGCACCCCGACCCCGCCGATCAAAACTTCTGACATTTTAGTATGACGTACCAAAAAGTTTGTAAAAATTAGTTCTCTTTAATCAGAAGTTGTAGCCTTTGTAAATAGTGCAGATCCCCCATGACGATTATAGCATTAATTAATGGTGAGAACTTATATACACAACCTGTGCAGTTTTTTTAGTACTAGGAAAACACAGTCTCCTTAAAGGGGGACTCCACTGCTCAGTGTTTGGAACAAACTGTTCCGAACGCTGGAGCCGGCGCCGGGAGCTTGTGACGTCATAGCCCCGACCCCTCACAACCTCAAACCCCACCCCCCTCAATGCAAGTCAATGGGAGGGGGCGTGTTCCAAACGCTGAGCAGCGGAATACCCCTTTAAATTCCAGGTAGTGGTGAACTTATCAGGAACTATTTTCGTTAACTATGCTTTATAGTCAATCAGAGGTGGATTTTCCTATCACTAACAGAATAATGACAGCAGAATATATAGAAGTTGCACTGTTATTGATCTACAAGCTTGTAAAAGAGAAAATACCCCGTTCCCTCCCGTCTTCACTATCGTTACCTACAAGCCAATACGTTACTATTGTTACTAGATTCTTCTGAAGTCTTCTGAAATAGGTTGTATGTACATTTATCCACATAATATTTCAATGCTTTGTGTGTGTCTGAGAAATAATGGGTAAATATCATCTTGTTTACTGGAGTTTTCCCATGATCCCTTATCATAAAGTAACACATCTGGGGACTATGAATCTGACTAAACAAAATGTATAATCGGTTCTTCTGTCTCTTCTTCTTGGCAGAAAATGTAACTGAAGTAGCAGCAAAGGATAAAGAACAGGATGCGGTGGAAGCCAGTGAGGTGAAGGTCAGCATATTGGGGGACTTGGGGGGCATTTGCAGTATATTATTGTCAATCACTTGGAAGGGTTAGGACCGATGCCAAGAGGGAATTCTGAGTGGTCCCTTTTAGCAGAATCCCTTTGATCTGAATAGGATTCGGCTGCTTAGTGCACACTGTGGTTTCATAGTTGAATTTCAGACGTGGATCCGGATTCATGTATATTCTTTCTGCGGAATCCACTTAGAAAATTAGATATTTTTTTCTATACAAACTAAGCGCCAATTACAGGCAGTGCGGATACACTGAGTAAATGAAGTGAGGAATTTCCTCGCTGAATATCCTTAGTGTGCATGGGCCCTTGGGGTAGTGATTCACCTTGTCCTTTTACTTACATGGCCCATTTGGTGCATACAGCCTTCTAGACTGTCTTGTTACACAATGGCGTCATGTAAATAGAACTACCCTATATTCAGAAAAGTACGTAAAGTAGAGGCAGGACCAATGCAATGGCAGGAAGCGCCCTTTTGAGTTCTCTATGGGGCTGTATGATTTCCATGTACACAGGATCAGGGCTGGTGCTTTGTAGGAGATAAAAGGGGCCATTGGTATTAACCTAGTGCTGCAAATTTCTTGCTCTGAGGATAAGTGGAAGTCGGCCATTAATATCACATTTTAGTAATATACGATCATAGGCCAAAGACATTTACTAAGAGTTTCGGGTTTTTACTAGTGGGAAAAGTTGTTTCAGACTTGAAGGATTCTTCTTTATTTACTATTGAGAAAAGTCGGGAACATTTTCTGACCAGATTTTTCTAGGTGGATATTTCCAGCCATTTATCCACAGGATTTTCTGTGAATTCAATAGTAAATCGGCCGGGTTGTGAAACCACGCCCCTTTTCAGGCCGACCATGCCCCATTTGCTACAGACCACGCCCCCTTTTCAGTTTTCGCTGTGCAATGCCGGGTTTGTCGGATTTTCCAGGCGCACACTGGCGCAGACATGTCTCAGACACTCTGCGCCAAAATAACCAGACAAAAACTGGTCGGTTTCAGCTTAGTAAATAAGGCCCATTGTATTTGTTTTTCAACCAATATTTAGAATTAAAGGGGTACTCCGGTGGAAAACTTTTTTTTTTTTTTATATCAACTGGTGCCAGAAAGTTAAACAGATTTGTAAATTACTTCTATTAAAAAAATCTTAATCCTTCCAGTACTTATTAGCTGCTGAATACTACAGAGGAAATTCTTTTCTTTTTGAAACACAGAGCTCTCTGCTGACATCATGACCACAGTGCTCTCTGCCGACATCTCTGTCCATTTTAAGAACTTTCCAGAGTAGGAGAAAATCCCCATAGCAAACATATGCTGCCCTGGACAGTTCCTAAAATGGACAGAGATGTCAGCAGAGAGCACTGTGCTCGTGATGTCAGCAGAGAGCACTGTGCTCCAAAAAGAAGAATTTCCTCTTTTTTTAAATAATTAATAATAAATAATAATTAATTTACAAATCTATATAACTTTCTGGCACCAGTTGATTTTAAAAAAAAAAGTTTTCCACCGTAGTACCCCTTTAACAAGCAGCCAATGTTTTGAATGATACATACAGAGAGTACTCTGTAGTGGATGTAATATCTCATAGACTTTGGGATGCGTAGAGTTTGGTTGTTGCTTTACAGTGTAACATTCAGCTATTTCCATTTGTATTAGAAGGTCCTGGAGATGCAGATGGAAAGCCACCGCGAGGCCCATCACAAGCAGCTGGCCCGTCTCCGAGATGAGATTAATGAGAAACAGAAGATCATTGATGAACTGAAAGAGTAAGACTGCTTTTCTTTTCTTAAAATTCTGTAATTTTGTAAGAGTGTTAGTGAGAGTTTAAAGGGGTTGTCTAATGGAGACGTCTCAATTCATATCTTAATAGCCAAGGAGGCTGATGTGAGTTCTTAAAGGGGTACTCCGGTGAATTTTTTTTTTTTTTAATCAACTGGTGGCAGAAAGTTAAACAGATTTGTAAATGACTTGTATTAAAAAATATTAATCCTTCCTGTACTTATTAGCTGCTGAATACTACAGTGGAAATTCTTTTCCGTTTGAAACACAGAGCTGTCTGCTGACATCACGAGCACAGTGCTCTCTACTGACATCTCTGTCCATTTTAGGAACTGCCAGAGTAAAAGGAAATCCCCATAGCAAATATATGCTGTTCTGGACAGTTCCTAAAATGGACAGAGATGTCAGCAGAGAGCACTGTGCTCGTGATGTCAGCAGACAGCTCTGTGTTTCAAAAAGAAAAGAATTTCTGCTGTAGTATTCAGCAGCTAATAAGTACAGGAAGGATTAAGATTTTTTAATAGAAGTAATTTACAAATGTGTTTAACTTTCTGGCACCAGTTGATTTAAAAACAAAAATGTTTTTCACCGGAGTACCCCTTTAACCTCATTCATTTTCTCTCTCATTCATTTTCTCTTTTCTCTCTGTGGCTCTCGAGCAGCAGTAACATCAGTGGGTTTAGGTGCCGCATGCCGATTTTTTCTGGCCTCAAACAGCTCCCCCCAGTAGCGCAATTGAGGGGTGCTGATCGGTTGTCATAGCAGCCAGAGTCCTTCTGAAGGCCTCCGTGGCTGCCGTAATAAGACTTCTATTGCAACCTATATATGTATGGCAGTATACTGTAAAAGTGATCAAAAGATTGCAAGTCTTGAGTTATGTACCCTAGGTGAACTAGAAAAGTAGTTAAAAAAAATAAAAAAGTAAAAAATGTAAGGAATAAAACCCTTTCCCCATTTTTCAAGTAATATAAACTTATAGAAACTTATCCTCTATACACAGGGTAGGGGATAAGTGTCTGATCAAGGGGGGTCCTAGGATCCCTGCCATTGGGAGAATGGGGACTCAACTCTCCCCACTGAATGGAGCGATGGGTCAGCACATGCTCCATCTATGGGAACACAGGAGATAGCCAAGTGCTGTACTCCCAGAGGTCAACCCCTACAATCAGACACTTATCCCTTATCATGTGAATTGGGAATACATATCTATTGCTGCAATACCCCTTTGAATGTATATTAAAAGTTTCTTATAGTAAAGATGCCCAGAAGCCTCTTTTTATTTTAGGATGCTTGTGTGATCAATACTTTTATAGAATTATTTGGTAGTTTGCATTTGAATCATGTCACAAAAATGATGCTTGGTGAAACTTGTTCCATTTCTGATCAGTATTTCTCCTTCCTTCCTTTTCTTCAGTCTGAACCAGAAACTGCAGCTGGAACTTGAGAAGCTGAGAGCTGACTATGAGAAGCTGAAGAGCGAGGAACACGAGAAGAGCCACAAGCTGCAGGAGCTGACGTGCGTGTCCATTACTGCACATATAACAGACTTATTTGCATTGCATGTAAAACATATATATCATATAAAAGGATATGGGTAGCCAATGGAAAAAGTTCTGTGGTCATTCCACAAATGTAGTATGCAAGTAGAAAAAAAGTAGATTGCACTCCCAATTGTGAAGTTAAAGGGGTTATCCAGGAAAAAACTTTTTTTTATATATATATATCAACTGGCTCCAGAAAGTTAAACAGATTTGTAAATTACTTCTATTAAAAAATCTTAATCCTTTCAGTACTTATGAGCTTCTGAAGTTAAGGTTGTTCTTTTCTGTCTACGTCCTCTCTGAGGACACCTGTCTCGGGAAACGCCCAGTTTAGAAGAAAATCCCCATAGCAAACCTCTTCTAAACTGGGCGTTCCCTGAGACAGGTGTCATCAAAGAACAACCTTAACTTCCGAAGCTCATAAGTACTGAAAGGATTAAGATTTTTTAATAGAAGTAATTCACAAATCTGTTTAACTTTCTGGAGCCAGTTGATATATATAAAAAAGGTTTTCCTGGAATACCCCTTTAAAACGTCCTCTTTATTAGAACATCTTTAAAACATGCCGAGGGAGAGGGTAGAGAGATGCGGTCAGCGTAAGCTGACTGACCGGCCGAGGCCGGTCAGTCAGCTTACGCTGACCGCATCTCTCTACCCTCTCCCTCGGCATGTTTTAATGATGTTCTAATAAAGAGGACGTTTTAACTTCACAATTGGGTGAGTGCAATCTATTTTTTTTCTACTTGCATACTGCATATACAACTCTGGACATTTGAATGGCACCCCCTGAAATATATCCATTCATAACCTCTGCGCTGTTCCACTCTCCACGCTGTGTCTTTAACCCCTGACATCCCAGCTTTGGCGCCTGCCCTGCCTTTGTCAGCCATAGTAGTATTCCACAAATGTACATCACTGTATATATGCTGTGAATCTGTCACAGCATATATACAAATTAGACTGGCGACACATAGCAGTAGGGGTTAACAAGCATATGTCAGACATACCTTTCTTAGGCAATTTGATTGCTTTATTTTTATTTCAAAACATTTTTAATAACGACCACAAGCACCAAAGAATTGTGTCCCAGAGTCCGTTTTGCCCCAGGGCCACAACGTCTTCCTCAGCTAACATCATGCCCTCTCCCACTAAAGATTGACACACAGGACACGCCTGCCCACGGTAGCCCGTTGTAGTTAACCCACACATGAGCCATCATTATGTAATAGGGCACACAAATGGTGAGCCAGAAGGTTCAGAATTACTCTCAGCCTCACTATGTGTGCACGCAGGCTATCTGCACAGGGCTTCCACGAGCAAGCAAGCCCTATATATCAATCACCAGGAGGAGCGGGAATGACGTATATATGGTAATTCTGCATGCAATTTGGTGCAAGTTTAATCTTTTTTTTTTTACAATTTTTTATCAGATTTCTGTACGAGAAGCACGAGCAGTCCAAGCAGGATCTTAAAGGGCTCGAGGAGACTGTTGTAAGTAGACCTCCAATAGCCTGACTTATTATCATTGTCATAGCAAATGCTTACTGAATCCTTAACTATTTTATAAGGCCCGGGAACTCCAGACCCTCCACAATCTTCGGAAGCTTTTTGTTCAAGACGTCACATCTCGAGTCAAGAAAGTAAGCAGCCATTTTATTATTAAATATTATGATTAAATATAACTAGAGATGAGCGAATTTACAGTAAATTCGATTCGTCACGAACTTCTCGGCTCGGCAGTTGATGGCTTATCCTGCATAAATGAGTTCAGCTTTCAGGTGCTCCAGTGGGCTGGAAAAGGTGGATACAGTTTTAGGAGACTCTTTCCTAGGACTGTATCCACCTTTTCCAGCCCACCGGAGCACCTGAAAGCTGAACTAATTTATGCAGGATAAGTAATCAACTGCCGAGCCGAGAAGTTTGTGACGAATCGAATTTACTGTAAATTCGCTCATCTCTAAATATAACTTATATGGCTATATAGAATAAACAAGTAGGGGTCATTCACATTGGGCTTTCCCGCTTCTTTATTTTGGTTGGCCCATCAGCAGTACAGAATAAGTAGGAAGGTGGAAAAGGAAATTCTATCTTATGGAGCCCTTCTTTCTGAAAGCTGTCACTCCCCCCCTATATTTATATAATGACAGTTGTATATAGATGTGTATATAGTCCAATGTGCCTGTATACTGTATCTTCTATTAAAATACCAATGTGTCTATGTAGAGTGCTGAGATGGAACCCGAGGATAGTGGGGGGATTCACTCCCAGAAACAGAAGATTTCCTTTCTTGAGAACAACCTGGAGCAACTTACAAAGGTTCACAAACAGGTAGGTGTTACAGCTATTGTATATGTCAATGATCTATCTCTACAAAAACACAGAAAACTGTAAACAAAATGAATAAAAGCTTATTTGTTGTTCACAAATTCAACACCTCATATCATTGTGTGTGCAAACTGTACTGGGAAATAACATAAGAGTTTGTGCTTACTGCATCTGCTTCATTGTACAGCATGAAGAACCAGCATTGGTGCTAATGTTTGGCCTGCTCTTATTTCTGCAGAGCATTGCTTCTTAGTGCATGACTGTATTTTGAGATCAATTGGGTTTTTGTCACTCTTAAAAAAAAAGCTCAATTTACCATAGTATTATCGCAACAATTCATCAATTGTGTACAAGCTCACTGAGAGATCGGTGTTACATGCTGCCCATACAGGTGAGGGGTGATTAGGGAGATGGGTGAGAGAGTAAGTGGAAACTGAGAGATTGCAAAAGACCTCAGAAAAGTTTACTATATAACATATTACCCCAGGGCTTGATTTAGCAGTTTAGACTGCTCAGTACTGCTCTGTGATGTCCTTCATGCTGCTGCAGCTTTTTTTTAGGGGGCATATTGAGACATAGAAGAGCAGAATCTCCTTTGTGTATGTGTGTGTCTGCAGTGTATGGGAAGCTTCATTGAGGCTGGGATCTACCCACTAGCTTAGAGACAACTGAAAATTAGAGATGAAACCTGCAGGGCAGAAATCTGGTGAAAATACCATGTATATAATGGACAGAAATAGTGATGCTCCTCATTTACACACACAACATGGCAGCTTATCCTAAAAAAAATCACCTAAAACAATGGGTAAGCTTTAAGAAGAGTTATTCAAATGAATTATTTTAGTTCAAGGTTTTCCTTTAGCAAAAATGCTAAAGTGTTAAAGCATCACCATCTTTTGAATAAACGTTTGAAATGTTGCCTGATATCAGGTGCAAGCTGAACATTTGAAATGTATGGACATGTCATAAGTTCATTCAAATGACAGTGGTTCTTTAAAGGGGTTGTCCGGCAAAACACTATTTCTAATAGATGTGCTCAGGCTTATAAGCCTGTACTTATCTCCCTCACTGCTCTGCAGCCTCCATTTCAGGGCACCTGGTCTCCACTGTGCTTCACTTCCTGGTGCTGAGGTTGACAAGAGACAATGCTGCTCAGCCAATCACCAGCCGCAGTGGTGTCCTCCCTCAGCTGCTAATTGGCTGAGCCGGCTGTGCATGCTCCTGCCCCAAACAGGAGAAGCGCGGTGCAAAGGTACCGGCTCCAGGAATGGGTGTGGGAGCGTAAACATTGTTTTTTTTTTGTTTCGTTTTTTTTGTTATGCACCACGCTTAGCACATTTTTAGAATAAAAATATAACCTGGAATACTCCTTCAAGGTTTTATGTGTATTTATCTATTTGTTTTCATTTTAGTATTTATTTTCCTGTATTTATTCCTGTGGTGGCAAAAGAAGTTAATAACAGGATTTATTGAACTATGGTGGTATAGGGTGTATTCATGCGTACAGTATCCTGCACATACACTGCTCAAAAAAAATAAAGGGAACACTAAGATAACACATCCTAGATCTGAATGAATGAACTAATCGTATGAAATACTTTCGTCTTTACATAGTTGAATGTGCTGACAACAAAATCACACAAAAATTATCAATGGAAATCAAATTTATCAACCCATGGAGGTCTGGATATGGGGTCACACTCAAAATCAAAGGGGAAAACCACACTACAGGCTGATCCAACTTTATGTAATGTCCTTAAAACAAGTCAAAATGAGGCTTAGTAGTGTGTGTGGCCTTCATGTGCCCGTATGACCTCCCTACAACGCCTGGGCATGCTCCTGATGAGGTGGTGGATGGTCTCCTGAGGGATGTCCTCCCAGACCTGGACTAAAGCATCCACCAACCCCTGGACAGTCTGTGGTGCAACATGGCGTTGGTGGATGGAGCGAGACATGATGTCCCAGATGTGCTCAATCTGATTCAGGTCTGGGGAACGGGCGGGCCAGTCCATAGAATCAATACTTTCCTCATGCAGGAACTGCTGACACACTCCAGCCACATGAGGTCTAGCATTGTCTTGCATTAGGAGGAACCCAGGGCCAACTGCACCAGCATATGGTCTCACAAGGGGACTGAGGATCTCATCTCAGTACCTAATGGCAGTCAGGCTACCTCTGGAAAGCATATGGAGGGCTATGCAGCCCCCCAAAGAAATGCTACCCCACACCATTACTGACCCACCGCCAAACCGGTCATGTTGGAGGATGTTGCAAGCAGCAGAAGTCCACAGCGTCTCCAGACTCTGTCACGTCTGTCACGTGTGCTCAGTGTGAACTTCATCTGTGAAGAGCACAGGGCGCCAGTGGCGAATTAGCCAATCTTGGTGTTCTCTGGCAAATGCCAAACGTCCTGCTCGGTTTTGGCTGTAAGCACAACCCCCACCTGTGGATGTCGGGCCCTCATACCACCCTCATGGAGTCTGTTTCTGACCTTTTGAGTGGACACATGGACATTTTGGTCTGCTGGAGGTCATTTTGCAGGGCTCTGGTAGTGCTCCTCCTGCTCCTCTTTGTACAAAAGCAAAGGTAGCGATCCTGCTGCTGGGTTGTTGCCCTCCTACGTCCTCCTCCACATCTCCTGATGTACTGGCCTGTCTCCTGGTAGCGCCTCCATGCTCTGGACACAACACTGACAGACACAGTAAACCTTCTTGCTACAGCTTGCATTGATGTGCCATCCTGGATGAGCTGCACTACCTGATCCACTTGTGTGGGTTGTAGACTCCGTCTCATGCTACTACTAGAGTGAAAGCACCACCAGCATTCAAAAGTGACCAAAACATCAGCCAGGAAGCATAGGAATTGAGAAGTGGTCTGTGGTCACCACCTGCACAACCACTCCTATTGGGGGTGTCTTGCTAATTGCCTATAATTTCCACCTGTTGTCTGTTCCATTTGCACAACAGCATGTGAAATTGATTGTCAATCAGTGTTGATTCCTGAGTGGACAGTGTGATTTCACAGAAGTGTGATTGACTTGGAGTTACATTGTGTTGTTTCAGTGTTTCCTTTATTTTTTTGAGCAGTGTATTTGATGCTGCAGATTTGAAGCTGTGTTCAGTCAGTTAGTTAACATGGAAATCTACAGCATCAAATCTACAGCATCAAATTTATGCAGCATACTGTACATGTGAACACACTCTAAAGGGGTTTTCCAGAGAAAAAAAACTGACCTGCTTTTTTCCCCAGAAACAGCACCTCTTTTCTTCATGCGTTGTATCTGAATTGCAGCTGGGCCCCATTGAAAGGAACAGGGCTGAGTTCCAAACAATAGCCAAGGACAGGAGTGGTACTGTTTCTGGAAGTTCTGCTTCTTGATAACTTCTTTAGATGCTGAGGAATATATGGGTTTGTTTTATGGATCTACTGGTCCTTTGCATGTCATCATATTCTACCATAGAATCAGTACTTTTAGGGAAGAGTAGCTATGTTTTATAGCATGTGTTGGAACATGTCACAGTTTTTTCTCATGTATTTAGTAGGTAAGCAATAAGAAATACATAAGAAACAAAAAACACTTAGCACCACGAAAAACAAAGCTCCTCCACAGCACAATATGAATTGGAAATGTAGGATCTCCCTGTTTGAAAACTGATTTTCTTCCTACATCCACAAATGCTGACATTTATATAGAATGCAGTAAAATATCATTTGTAATACAGGAACTGGTTTGTGATGTTTCACCAGTATATTGTGTGTAGAGAAGTCTTGTGTTGGTTACGACTTTTTGTTTTAGTTTTTGACAGGCAGCAGAGCCTCAAATATAAGTAAAACAGTTCTTAAAGGTTATGGTCCACTTTGAAAGCATTTTTCCTATGTTTGCTTTGTACTTACTAGAGTACAAATAACCATTTTCTCCATAGGTCTATATTAACAATTTAGCTTAGTTTCTCTTCTACAGCTTCTTTGTAATGGACTCAGTCTTAAGTTCTTATCTCCCCTCTCTTGAAGGAATTTCTATGCTATTAATGAACAGATCAAAGGTTATACAGTGACCCCCCGACCTATGATGGCTCCGACATACGATAATTTCAACATACGATGGCCTCTCAGAGGCCATCGCATGTTGAAAGCAGCATCAACATACAATCGCATAAACAGATATCCGGCAGTGTAGACTGCTTCAGCTGCTGCCAGATAGGGGTTTAAGGTGCCCCATGTGCTGTGGTGATGATCACTCACCTGTCTCCGGCACTCCAGACTTTCCTCTTCAGGATCCGCTGCATGGCCGTTGCTCTCCTTCGTCTTCATCACGTCGCCGCACACGCCGTCTCATCATCCAATAGGAGCGGCGCGTGCAGCGACGTGATGATGCCGATGAAGAGCGACAGTCCGGAGTGGCAGGGACGCGGCAACAGCGATGGAGGGTGACATCCAGAGGGCAGCGGTGACGGTCCGGAGCGGCGGGGACAGGTGAATATAACTTCCTATACTTATCATTGCACGGATCCCTCAACATACGATGGTTTCAACTAACGATGGTTCATTTGGAAAGAATTACCATCATATGTTGAGGGATCACTGTATGGGCTCAGAAGTTCCTTCAGGAGAGGAAAAATAAGGGTTGGTAACTGACCTAACAGAATAGTTTCTCTGGACTTCACTCTGACTGGGACAAAACAGGAAGCTGTAAAAGGGTACGTTCCCACACAGCGTATTTTGCTGCGTATTTGGTGCTGCGTATTTTCCTACCCATTGACTTCAACAGAGAAAATAAAATACGCAGCAGCAAATACGCAGCAAATACGCCTTGTGGGAATGTACCCAATGGGAAACTTAACAAAAAAATTGTTACAGACCCATTGAGAAAATGTTTTTTGTACTAATGGCAAATACAGCCCTGCTTTTGTAGTAAGCGGGGCTGTATTTGCCATTAGGCACCTGTGGACCTGTGAGCAAAAATGACCAATTTTAGAAACATCTGAGCACCGAGTCTCCTTCCATAACATATAACCTTTATGCTTAACTTATAAAATGTTATCCCTCTATCAGGCTCTGTAAGATTAGGTCATATTCTGAATTTACACTAAATAACACCAGTCTAGCTCACCACCTGAGCATCCAGGTCTGCACCTGTGTATATGCACCTTAGATTAAAGTTGATTAAAATGATTGATTTCAACAAAAACTATTATTTGTCTGGTGAAGTTTAACAACAGAAGATTGTGTAAGCTGAACAGTGACAAATTGCCATTGTCTGAAGTAAAGTTGGTCATGTTTTAAATTTTGTCCAATAGTCTCAAAGTATAGTACACAAATGATCGTTCCACAACAAAAAAACTGTCCATTGCCGGTGGTATTTTTCCCGTATGGCTAGTTTGCACAAATGGAATGGCCTATATGGGCTTAAACATTTTTGGCAGTTGTGTCAGTGAAGTAATTGGTTACCAGACGATCATTTGTTAAACGGTTTATCAACCATCAACTTACATCTGTCTAACACCTTTGGTGGCTATACTTGGGAATTATGACTAATGCAATTGAGATTAAAGGGTACCTCTCATCAAATAAACGTTTGATATATTTTAGATTAATGAATGTTGAATACATTTCCAATAGCATTTTATTGAAAAATATGCTTCTTTCTATTGTATTTTTCCCGATCAGTCCTGTCAGCAAGCATTTCTGACTCATGCTGGAGTCCTAAACACTAAGAGCTGCCAGCCTGCTTTGTTCACAGCCAAACAGGCTGTGAACAAAGCAGGCTGGCAGCTCTGAGTGTTCTCCTTTGTGAACAAAGCAGACTGGCAGCTCATAGTGTTTAGGACTCCAGCATGAGTCTGAAATGCTTGCTGCCAGGACTGGTAGGGAGACCCCTAGTGGTAATTTCTTCAAAGTGGAAAATTAAATAGAAAGAAGCATATTTTTTAATAACATGTAATTGTAAAGTTATTCTGCATACATTAATCTATAATATATCAAAAGTTTTTTTTTGATGAGAGGTACCCTTTAAGTTTAGAACCACTATGTTAGGGGATCAGCTTCAGTCAAAGTCAACTGCACAGAGTTGTCTAGACTGTATCTCCAGCTATGTGACAGAATGAGAAGATCTTTAGTCCCTCCACCATTTGCAGTCAGAGTAATGTTATCGTTTGTCTCACAAAAGTACGTTGGCTGGGGCACAGACAACACATTGACAGTCAAAGTGGGGATAGTCAGGACTAAAGCTCCATCTTTGCACTGTTCAGATAAAAGACTAGAGAATGTATCTATACTCTATACACTTGAATTAGATGTTAAGCTTCCATGATAATTCTATTCCAGGCTGCTTTGCATATCCATTGTTCAGGTGGGGTTTGCCTTAGAACAGGTATTACATTTTTGTCACACAACATACACCGAGAGCATATTTCATGTATATACAGTGATCCCTCAACTTACAATGGCCTCAACATACAATAGTTTCAACATAAAATGGTCTTTTCTGGACCATTGTAAGTTGAAACCAGACTCAACATACAATGCTACAGACAATCCAGATCTGTGAAACTTGTCAATGGCTGAAAGAACTGACCAATCAGAATGGACATTCACTGGTAAAACCCCTGTATTACTGAAGTGTATGCACTGACTGGTGTCTGGTAGCGCCCCCCCTACAGTACAGGCAGGTATTACATGTTCTGTACTCTTTACCTGTGCCAGGGTTACCTGCTCCTCTGGACACCAGGTAAGGGCGACTCCATGTTACTTTTTTAGGACACTGTGTGTACCGTACCGGACCCTGAAGAAGCTCCTGTCCTCTACATAGACCAGTGTTTCCCAAGCAGGGAGCCCCCAGCTGTTGCAAAACTACAACTCCCAGCATGCTGGGCATGCTGGGAGTTGTAGTTTTGCAACAGCTGGAGGATCCCTGCTTAGGGAACACTGACATAGACAGTGATTTACAGCTCCCAGCAGATCTTTATTACTTTTATATGTAAGGATTTGCTTTATCTGAATTAGTTATCTACTTATTTTTCTTTAATTCTCACTTATTCCTATTTTTTTGGATGACATTTTGGTGCCTTTAGAACCAATTACCAGGTTTCCATAGAGTTCTGGTCTCAACATACAATGGTTTCAACATACAATGGTCATCCTGGAACCAATTAATATTGTAACTTGAGGGACCACTGTATAGTACAGTCCTGTCTTTGACTTTTACTGTATGTGCTTTGTTAATCTAATATTTTGTAGAATCTGAATAAAAGGCTGCTACTCCTTTTCTTTTGGCTTAATTGCCTTCCTGGACTCTTTCCAGCTACCATCTCAATATAAATTCAATGAATAATTGAAATTATATTGCTATATTTAGTCAGCATTCTCTGCAGTATCTGTCTCCATTATAAGTGCATTATCATCACCCTGCATCCATCATTTCTGTTTGTTTCCCATTCTGCTTTTTTGGGTTTGCACGCTTGGTATAGAAGTAAGCAATCTCTTTTTCAATGACTCCCATTTGTATCCCCCATTCCCTCCTTGCTGCCTTCCATTTAGCTGGATGACTGGGTTTCCAAGGTACTGAAAGATATTAAGAGATGTTTCCCTAACTCCAGGTCCGCTGGCCTCTATCACCCCTGTATCTCAGCTTTTCAGTACTGCTGTGTAACGCAATGGATGGATCATCATCTAGCTATGCTTGTACCTCTCCCCTTATGGCAAGGATATTGGGGAAGATTTATCAAAACCCGTGCAGAGGAAGAGTGGTGCAGTTGCCCATAGCAACCAATCAGATTGCTTCTTTCATTTTCCACAGGCCTCTAAAGAGGCCTGTGGAAAATGAAAGAAGCAATCTGATTGGTTGCTATGGGCAACTGCACCACTCTTCCTCTGCACAGGTTTTGATAAATCTCCCCCATTATGCTTACAAGGGTTCATCCATTTCCCAAGCTCTGATGGAATTCTTACTTCTTGATGTTTGCAGCTGACATGGAGTCAGGGTAGCAGCTCGGACAAAACTTATGACATGTGGTGTTAGTGAAGGCTTGCAGGGCTCGGCATGCTGCTCCTCACCTATCACCCAGTTTTAAATTATGGTGGTCCCCAACCCCCTCCTCAAGGCCCACTAACAGTCCAGGATTTGAATTTTCCCTGTCCTGTTCCAATGGAATAAAAAAAACGGAATGTTGATGGGCCTTGAGGTCTGGGTTGGGGTCCACTGGGTTAGAAAGTATAAATAGAACTTTCTTTCTGCAGCTCATCACATCTCATTCGCATGGCAATGCACAAGTATCACAAGAACTGGTACACATTTGTATAAAAGTTGACCATGGGTATTATATGACCATGGCCGTAAATGTTGGCACCCATGACATTTTTCTAGAAGATGAAGTATTTCTCACAGAAAAGGATTGCAGTAACACATGTTTTGCTATACACATGTTCATTCCCTTTGTGTGTATTGGAACTAAACAAAAAAAGGGAGGAAAAAAAGTAAATTGGACATAATGTCACACCAAACCCCAAAAATGGGCTGGACAAAATTATTGGCACCCTTTCAAAATTGTTGAAAAATAAGATAGTTTCAAGCATGTTGTTACGCCTAGCGCTCCGGGTCCCCGCTCCTCCCCGGAGCGCTCACGGCGTCTTTCTCCCTGCAGCGCCCCGGTCAGTCCCGCTGACCGGGAGCGCTGCACTGTCATGGCCGTCGGGGATGCGATTCGCACAGCGGGACGCGCCCGCTCGCGAATCGCATCCCAGGTCACTTACCCGTCCCGGTCCCCTGCTGTCATGTGCTGGCGCGCGCGGCTCCGCTCTCTAGGGCGCGCGCGCGCCAGCTCTCTGAGACTTAAAGGGCCAGTGCACCAATGATTGGTGCCTGGCCCAATTAGCTTAATTGGCTTCCACCTGCTCCCTGGCTATATCTGATCTCCTCCCTTGCACTCCCTTGCCGGATCTTGTTGCCTTGTGCCAGTGAAAGCGTTTAGTGTGTCCAAAGCCTGTGTACCTGAACTTCTGCTATCCATCCTGACTACGAACCTTGCCGCCTGCCCCCGACCTTCTGCTACGTCTGACCTTGCCTCTGCCTAGTCCTTCTGTCCCACGCCTTCTCAGCAGTCAGTGAGGTTGAGCCGTTGCTAGTGGATACGACCTGGTTGCTACTGCCGCAGCAAGACCATCCCGCTTTGCGGCGGGCTCTGGTGAAAACCAGTAGCCTCTTAGAACCGGTCCACTAGCACGGTCCACGCCAATCCCTCGCTGACACAGCGGATCCACAACCCGTAAGCCGAATCGTGACAGTAGATCCGGCCATGGATCCCGCTGAGGTGCCGCTGCCAAGTCTCGCTGACCTTACCACGGTGGTCGCTCAGCAATCGCAGCAAATTGCCCAACAAGGACAGCAGCTGTCGCAATTGACCGCCACATTACAGCAACTTCTGCCTCTGCTACAGCAACAACCATCTCCTCCGCCAGCTCCTGCACCTCCTCCGCAGCGAGTGGCCGCTCCTAGCCTCCGCTTGTCCCTGCCGGACAAATTTGATGGGGACTCCAGACTCTGCCGTGGATTTTTGTCTCAGTGTTCCCTGCATATGGAGATGTTGTCGGACTTGTTTCCTACAGAACGGTCTAAGGTGGCGTTCGTAGTAAGCCTTCTTTCAGGAAAGGCCTTGTCTTGGGCCACACCGCTCTGGGACCGCAATGATCCTGCCACAGCCACAGTCCAGTCCTTCTTCGCTGAAGTCCGAAGTGTCTTTGAGGAACCTGCCCGAGCCTCTTCTGCTGAGACTGCCTTGCTGAACCTGGTCCAGGGTAATTCTTCCGTTGGCGAGTACGCCATACAATTCCGTACTCTTGCTTCTGAACTATCCTGGAATAACGAGGCTCTCTGCGCGACCTTTAAAAAAGGCCTATCCAGTCGCATCAAGGATGTGCTGGCCGCACGAGAGATTCCTGCCAACCTCCAAGAACTCATCCATTTGGCTACCCGCATTGACATGCGTTTTTCTGAGCGACACCAAGAGCTCCGCCAGGAAAAAGACTTAGATCTCTGGGCACCTCTCCCACAGCATCCTTTGCAGTCTACGCCTGGGCCTCCCGCCGAGGAGGCCATGCAAGTGGATCGGTCTCGCCTGACCCAGGAAGAGAGGAATCGCCGTAGAGAAGAAAATCTCTGTCTGTACTGTGCCAGTACCGAGCATTTCTTGGTGGATTGCCCTATCCGTCCTCCACGCCTGGGAAACGCACGCACGCACCCAGCTCACGTGGGTGTGGCGTCTCTTGGTTCTAAGTCTGCTTCTCCACGTCTCACGGTGCCCGTGCGGATTTCTCCTTCAGCCAACTCCTCCCTCTCAGCCGTGGCCTGCTTGGACTCTGGTGCCTCTGGAAATTTTATATTGGAGTCCTTTGTGAATAAATTCAGCATCCCAGTGACCCATCTCGTCAAGCCGCTCTACATTTCCGCGGTCAACGGAGTCAGATTGGACTGCACCGTGCGTTACCGCACAGAACCCCTCCTGATGTCTATTGGACCCCACCTCGAGAGGATTGAGCTCTTCGTTCTCCCCGGCTGTACCTCTGAGGTCCTCCTCGGTCTGCCATGGCTCCGGCTTCATTCTCCCACCCTTGATTGGACCACCGGGGAGATCAGGAACTGGGACTCTGCCTGCCACAGGAAGTGCCTCTCCCCCCCTCCCAGTCCCGTCAGGCAAGCCTCTGTGCCTCCTCATGGCTCCCGTCCTTGTGTCTCCCTGCCCCGTGCCAAGCTTCACCCTCTGCCCTCCCTCCCCATTCCAACTCCTGCTGTACTGCCTGCCGTTGAGGAAACCCTCCATTCTTTCCCGGTGTCCTCATCCCAGGGGAGGCAGTTACCGGACAAAAAAAAGGGGAGACCTAAGGGGGGGGGTACTGTTACGCCTAGCGCTCCGGGTCCCCGCTCCTCCCCGGAGCGCTCACGGCGTCTTTCTCCCTGCAGCGCCCCGGTCAGTCCCGCTGACCGGGAGCGCTGCACTGTCATGGCCGTCGGGGATGCGATTCGCACAGCGGGACGCGCCCGCTCGCGAATCGCATCCCAGGTCACTTACCCGTCCCGGTCCCCTGCTGTCATGTGCTGGCGCGCGCGGCTCCGCTCTCTAGGGCGCGCGCGCGCCAGCTCTCTGAGACTTAAAGGGCCAGTGCACCAATGATTGGTGCCTGGCCCAATTAGCTTAATTGGCTTCCACCTGCTCCCTGGCTATATCTGATCTCCTCCCTTGCACTCCCTTGCCGGATCTTGTTGCCTTGTGCCAGTGAAAGCGTTTAGTGTGTCCAAAGCCTGTGTACCTGAACTTCTGCTATCCATCCTGACTACGAACCTTGCCGCCTGCCCCCGACCTTCTGCTACGTCTGACCTTGCCTCTGCCTAGTCCTTCTGTCCCACGCCTTCTCAGCAGTCAGTGAGGTTGAGCCGTTGCTAGTGGATACGACCTGGTTGCTACTGCCGCAGCAAGACCATCCCGCTTTGCGGCGGGCTCTGGTGAAAACCAGTAGCCTCTTAGAACCGGTCCACTAGCACGGTCCACGCCAATCCCTCGCTGACACAGCGGATCCACAACCCGTAAGCCGAATCGTGACACATGTGATGCTCCTTTAAACTCACCTGAGGCAAGTAACAGGGGTGGGCAATATAAAAATCACAGCTGAAAGCAGATAAAAAGGAGAGAAGTTCACTTAGTCTTTGCATTGTGTGTCTGTGTGTGCCACACTAAGCATGGACAACAGAAAGAGGAGAAGAGAACTGTCTGAGGACTTGAGAACCAAAATTGTGGAAAAATATCAACAATCTCAAGGTTACAAGTCCATCTCCAGAGATCTAGATTTGCCTTTGTCCACAGTGCGCAACATTATCAAGAAGTTTGTAACCCATGGCACTGTAGCTAATCTCCCTGGGCGTGGACGGAAGAGAAAAATTGATGAAAGGTGTAAACACAGGATAGTCCAGATGGTGGATAAGCAGCCCCAAACAAGTTTCAAAGATATTCAAGCTGTCCTGCAGGCTCAGGGAGCATCAGTGTCCACGTGAACTATCCGTCGACATTTAAATGAAATGAAACACCATGGCAGGAGACCCAGGAGGACCCCACTGCTGACACAGAGACATAAAAAAAACAGACTATATTTTGCCAAAATAAACTTGAGTAAGCCAAAATCCTTCTGGGAAAACGTCTTGTGGACAGATGAGACCAGGATAGAGCTTTTCGGTTAAGTACATCATTCTACTGTTTACCGAAAACGGAATGAGGCCTACAAAGAAAAGAACACAGTATCTACAGTGAAATGTGGTGGAGGTTCAATGATGTTTTGGGGTTGTTTTGCTGCCTCTGGCACTGGGTGCCTTGAATGTGTGCAAGGCATCATGAAATCTGAGGATTACCAATGGATTTTGGGTCGCACTGTACAGCCCAGTGTCAGAAAGCTGGGTTTGCGTCCAAGATCTTAGGTCTTCCAGCAGGACAATGACCTCCAACATATGTCAAAAAGCACCCAGAAATGGATGGCAACAAAGCGCTGGAGAGTTCTGAAGTGGCCAGCAATGAGTCCAGATCTAAATCCCATTGAACACCTGTGGAGAGATCTTAAAATTGCTGTTGGGAAAAGGCACCTTCCAATAAGAGAGACCTGGAGCAGTTTGCAAAGGAAGAGTGGTCCAACATTCTGGCTGAGAGGTGTAAGAAGCTTATTGATGGTTATAGGAAGCCACTGATTTCAGTTATTTTTTTGAAAGGGTGGGCAACCAAATATTAAGTTAAGGGTGCCAATTTTTTGTCCAGACCTTTTTTGGAGTTTGGTGTGACATTATGTCCAATTTGCTTTTTTCCTCCCTTTTTTGGTTTAGTTCCAATACATACAAAGGGAATAAACATGTGTATAGCAAAACATGTGTTACTGCAATCCTTTTCTGTGAGAAATACTTCATTTTGTAGAAAAATTTCAGGGGTGCCAACATTTATGGCCATGACCATATGTCAGCAGATTTTACCAAATACTAAAAGTGCTAATACAATTGCATTTTTCAAGCTGTGGCTAGGTGTCTCTTGTGGATTTCTCATGGCAGAATAAAATGACTAAATTACCGATGTGGGGAAATTCAGATTGGGTTTGTAGATGCTTGATAGCATGTGTGAACATAGCCTAATGCACCCAGTCATTGTAGTAGAGGCAGACTTTATGGTAAACTCTGCATGGTGCAGGTTCTGCTTCATGTGCAGCATGTAAAATAAGAAATGAGAAGAATGAGGAAACAGATGGTTAAATATATTACTTTATACTGAATATAATGGATTATGCACATGCCCATAATATCGATCTGTTTTACTCAAATCCCTAGTACGACACCCAGTGCTATACCTCTGTGTTTATTCGATTTTATACAAATCCATGAAGAAAAACTCATGGCATACAGAGGCATGGTTTGGGGCAATGTACATTTACGTGATACAGTAAGGTAGATCGGTCACCATACATTTGGGATCTTTTACGGGAACAGATCGTCTGTGCCATCAAAACTAGCACAGGAACTCAGAGACATAGGGGGAGATTTGTCAAAACCTGTCCAGAAGAAATGTTACCCAGTTGCCCATAGCAACCAATCAGCTCGCTTCTTTCATTTTTACAAGGCCTCTGCAAAATGAAAGAAGCAATCTGATTGGTTGCTATGGGCAACTGGGCAACCTCTGCACAGGTTTTGATAAATTTACCCAATAGTGTGGGGAATCATGCTTGAGCAAGGGAGGTTTGTCTGCACAGTATTAGGGTTGGTTCACCTCACGTTTTCTCCCATACGGGAGCGCATACGTCAGGGGGGAGCTAAAACCTCACGCTCCCGTATGCATTTCTATGCGCTCCCGTATGTAATTCATTTCAATGAGCCGGCCGGAGTGAAGCGTTCGGTCTGGTCGGCTCATTTTTGCGCTGTATGCGCTTTTTCCCCGGACCTATAACTGTGGTCAACCACGGTTTTAGGTCCGGTTGTAAAAGCGCATACGGTGCAAAAATTAGCCGACCGAACACTTCACTCCGGCCGGCTCATTGAAATGAATTACATACGGGAGCGCATAGAAATGCATACGGGAGCGCGAGGTTTTAGCTCCCCCCTGCCGTATGCGCTCCCTTATGGGGGAAAACGTGATGTGAACCCAGCCTTACTCTGTATTACTTCTGGATTGATGATACAGTTGAAGCATGTGAAAGGTCCCGGAAATCATACTACGTGTTGTGAGTAGTGAACAACTTTGTATATGCTTTTTTAGATCTATTTAAAGGGGTACACCGGTGCGTTTTGTTCAGAACATACATTGTGTACATTTTACTCAGAAAGCTCGGAGCTGGAGGCCGTGGTCTTGGCGTCACGCTCATGCCCCCTCCATTCATGTCTATGGGAGGGGGCGTGTCACGCCCCCTCCCATAGACATGAATGGAGGGGGCCTGGCGTGATTTCTCGAGGGGGCGTGGTCGTGACGTCATGACCACTGACGCTGGAACCCAGTGTTTGTTTAAAACGTTGGGTGCTGCGAGAGATCGCGGAGAGGCCCAGCAGCGGGACCCACGCAATCAGACATCTTATCCCCTATCCTTTGAATAGGGGATAAGATGTCTAGCAGCGGAGTACCCCTTTAAGTACACTTGCATGAGTATATTACAGAAACATGGATTTACTGTCATCAGAGGCCAAGCATCACCTCAATAACGGTTCGAGTGATAAAGTGGTTTCATCTCGGCGCTGTAGTTAGTTTAATAAAGGAAGCCCCCCTTATGACAGACACCCCTTTAAAGAGTCTGTACCCTTTTTGTGGTTTAAGCACTCAAACATTTGGAACATGAAGTTGACTGAAAACATGGAGGATAGTGTTTCTGGATTTCAAAGTAAACTGCTGCAGTTTCAATTGCAGTTTAACACTAGTTATTATATAAGCTCAGTGGTATAGTTTTAACTTGAGTTGTCATCTGTTATATAGTCTTGTTTACTGATTCTTACATTGGTAAAGAAAAGAAAATATCTTTTGGGCATCAGGCACTTTGTGATGGACCAAAGTACTATGAGGTCATAGTACAACAGGCCTCCTGTAGTCATGCGGGCTAAGTAAAGATCTCCTTTTTGGGAATGGTTTGTTAAATTGTATAAAAGTTATTAAGTAGAAGGTCAGAGATATTTGTTAGGTTTCTGTACGGTGTCACGCTGTGACTGCTTCTCATTTAAAAAATGAACTGTTGGATGTTGGATGTTGCAGAAGTCAATGGTATTTATAGTAATTTATTATATCTTTTATTGTTTTTATGTTGGTCATATTTCCAGGCAGGGGGTGGTGGTCACTCACTGGCTGGCATCCGCTGAACTCACCAGCTTCTTGATTTGTGTATATTAAGCCACTGCTCTGCATGCATGCTATATACCGTAGTAATAATGCACGTGACATATACATGCTGCATCAAAATTCACATCTCCCAGAAGCCTACAAAGGGAGCTCAAGGACAAACAGTCTAGATCTGTATTCTCTGTTGTTACTGTTATATTAAATGATGTTTCAAATACAGGTTAGAGTTCACTAAGTTCCGTTAGAGAAGACAATGGATACGGAAACATGGATCTGGATTAAAGGGAACCCGCTCTCCTCTCTGAGGGCAGCATAAAGACTGCTTAATGCATTGTGTCACTTATTTGTGCTAATGTTTTACAAAGATCATACAGGTTACTATTTGCAGTGCAATACCAGCGCTGTGAGGAAAAGTCCAATAGACAGCTCATAGACAGCTTTCTCACTATATCTTATGGGGGAAAGCTGTCAGTCAGCAGTGGATGGGCAGGCCGTCATCAATACTCCTGCCTTAGTGTTGCCATAGAATGGGAACAAATAAAATGTGTTTTATTTATAAGGCCGGTCAAACCCCCTGAACCGGTGGGTTATGTCGACTCTCTAAGGTGTATGGCAGCCATTCCGACTCTCCAGATGATATCGCTGGAGAAGTGTTGGATTTTTTAACCCTTGACCCTATTGTCCTGGTACAGATAAGCAGACACCAGAGCTTTATGTTTCGGTATACCCCTCTTCTTCTCATAGAGTAAACATGAACATTCGGCAATGCCAAACGTTTGTGTTTATGAGGAGGTTGGGAAAGACAATTGTTGGCCGATTGTTGGCATGGCCACTTGCCCATAAGGGTGCGTTCACACTGAAGAATTCAAGAGAAATTCACAAGGAATATTTCGGTCAGGAAATTGTTGCCTTCTGTCATTTTATCCTTCAAGCGGAATTAACACGCAGAAATGAAAAGGAATGGAGGAGTAGGCTATTTAATCTACTTTTCTGAATTCCGCTTGAACTCCACTCGAATTCCGCTTGAATTCCGTTTGAAACCGATGTCGGGCAGAATTGTTTTTTCACCATTGACTTCTATTGGATTCTTCTTGCGGATTCTGCTTGAAAAATGAGCATGTTCTTTCTTCAAGCGGAAAGGAATTCAGCGTCGGAATTCTGCTAGAAGAATTTCCGCAGTGTGAACAGGACAGCAGAAAAAACATGTCAATGGGCAGAGGAGATGTGCATTAATGTGGAGCGGAGAATTCAAGAGGAATTACTCGAGAAAATTCCTCTTGAATTACTCAGTGTGAACGCACCCTAAAAATGTGAGGCAACTCTTTACTACTTCGGTGTCTGTCAGTACTTTAAGCTGTTCTTCAAGAAATCCAGCCTACAATGCCTTATATGATAGAAATATTGCTCAGTGATGCAGATTTTCAGATTAGATTTATATTAGAGATACTACATTGAGTGGTTGTCTTTATGGTTATTATGTGCTATTATTTACTAGGTGCTATATAATTCATATTGCTCTGGTGCCTCTTCTATTTACTCTTTATGTCCACAATTTTGGGAAATGTGAATGATGAACTCTATAAACCACTGTAAATTTACGCTGTAGCTTTTTAGTTAACTTACTGGTCTCCAATAGCTAGTTAGTTATTCTTGCACATATAGTGCTTCGGATACCGATATACAGTTTTTTTTTGTATTATTATTTTATTATTATTAACAGGGTGTTCTGGGGCATTCATTTATATTTAAAAGGGCTCAGGATGGGAGGAAAAAGAAAACAAATTACATACCTGTCACCAATCCCCTACCAGTACAGTTCCCTGCTGTTCTGCCACTACGGGGAAATGGCCATGCAGCCAGTCACTGGCCGTAGCGATGACCGACCTTATTCAGTGATTGGCTGAGCAGGTATTTCCTATTGCACCAAAAGGAGAGCAGGAAGAGCTTGGCAGCACATCATTACAGTTTTTGTATTTTTACTTCCCACCATGAGCCCTTTTAAGTACAAAATTCTTGAATACACGTTAAAGGCGAGGACAAGGTTCCAAATTCTGATCCATACCTCTCCATTGGTATCTGTCACGATGCCGGCTGGCAGGAGGTGGATCCTCTGTGCCAGAGAGGGATTGGCGTGGACCGTGCTAGTGGATCGGTTCTAAGTCACTACTGGTTTTCACCAGAGCCCGCCGCAAAGCGGGATGGTCTTGCTGCGGCGGTAGTGACCAGGTCGTATCCACTAGCAACGGCTCAACCTCTCTGACTGCTGAAGATAGGCGCGGTACAAGGGAGTAGACAGAAGCAAGGTCGGACGTAGCAGAAGGTCGGGGCAGGCAGCAAGGATCGTAGTCAGGGGCAACGGCAGGAGGTCTGGAACACAGGCTAGGAACACACAAGGAAACGCTTTCACTGGCACAATGGCAACAAGATCCGGCGAGGGAGTGCAGGGGAAGTGAGGATAAATAGGGAGTGCACAGGTGAACACACTAATTAGAACCACTGCGCCAATCAGCGGCGCAGTGGCCCTTTAAATCGCAGAGACCCGGCGCGCGCGCGCCCTAGGGAGCGGGGCCGCGCGCGCCGGGACAGGACCGACGGAGAGCAAGTCAGGTACGGGAGCCGGGGTGCGCATCGCGAGCGGGCGCCACCCGCATCGCGAATCGCATCCCGGCTGGAGGTGGTATCGCAGCGCCCCGGGTCAGTGGATCTGACCGGAGCGCTGCAGTAGCGAGAGTGTAGCGAGCGCTCCGGGGAGGAGCGGGGACCCGGAGCGCTCGGCGTAACAGTACCCCCCCCTTGGGTCTCCCCCTCTTCTTAGAGCCTGAGAACCTGAGGAGCAGACTTTTGTCTAAGATATTGTCCTCAGGTTCCCAGGATCTCTCTTCTGGACCACAACCCTCCCAATCAACTAAAAAAAAAGTTTTCCCTCTGACCTTCTTGGATGCCAGTATCTCTTTAACGGAGAAGATGTCCGAGGAGCCGGAAACAGGAGTGGGGGAAACAAGTTTGGGAGAGAAACGGTTGATGATGAGTGGTTTAAGAAGAGAAACGTGAAAGGCATTAGGAATACGAAGAGAAGGAGGAAGAAGAAGTTTGTAAGAGACAGGATTAATCTGGCACAAAATTTTGAAAGGACCAAGATAGCGTGGTCCCAACTTGTAGCTAGGGACACGGAAGCGGACATATTTAGCGGAGAGCCATACCTTGTCTCCAGGAGAAAAAATGGGGGGAGCTCTTCTTTTCTTATCAGCAAACTTCTTCATGCGTGATGAAGCCTGTAAGAGAGAATTTTGGGTCTCTTTCCATATGGTGGAAAGATCACGAGATATTTCATCCACAGCGGGCAAACCAGAGGGCAAGGGGGTAGGGAGGGGGGGAAGAGGGTGACGGCCGTACACCACGAAAAATGGGGATTTGGAGGAAGATTCAGAGACTCTGAAGTTATACGAGAATTCGGCCCATGGTAGAAGATCTGCCCAGTCATCCTGGCGGGAGGAAACAAAATGTCGTAAATAATCACCCAAGACCTGGTTAATTCTTTCTACTTGCCCATTGGATTGAGGATGATATGCAGAAGAAAAGTTTAATTTAATCTTGAGTTGTTTACAGAGAGCCCTCCAGAATTTTGACACAAATTGGACGCCTCTATCCGAGACGATCTGCGTGGGCAACCCGTGAAGATGAAAAATGTGTACAAAAAATTGTTTTGCCAACTGAGGCGCTGAAGGAAGACCAGGAAGAGGGATGAAATGTGCCATTTTGGAGAATCGATCAACGACCACCCAAACAACAGTGTTGCCACGGGATGGGGGTAAGTCTGTAATAAAGTCCATACCAATCAGAGACCAAGGCTGTTCGGGGACAGGCAGAGGATGAAGAAGACCAGCGGGCTTCTGGCGAGGAGTCTTATCCCGGGCACAGACAGTGCAGGCTCGCACAAAGTCCACGACATCCGTCTCCAGAGTCGGCCACCAATAGAAGCGAGAGATGAGTTGCACGGATTTCTTGATGCCCGCATGACCTGCGAGATGGGAGGAGTGACCCCATTTGAGGATTCCGAGGCGTTGGCGTGGAGAGACGAAGGTCTTCCCTGGAGGAGTTTGCCTGATGGAGGCTGGAGAAGTGGAGATCAGGCAGTCAGGAGGAATGATGTGTTGCGGAGAGAGTTCTACTTCCGAGGCATCCGAGGAACGAGAGAGAGCATCGGCCCTAATGTTCTTATCGGCAGGCCGAAAGTGAATTTCAAAATTAAATCGGGCAAAGAACAGAGACCACCTGGCCTGGCGAGGATTCAGCCGTTGGGCAGACTGGAGATAGGAGAGGTTCTTGTGATCGGTGTAAATAATAACTGGAAATCTTGATCCCTCCAGCAGATGCCTCCATTCCTCAAGTGCTAATTTAATGGCTAGAAGCTCTCGATCCCCGATGGAGTAGTTCCTCTCCGCCGGAGAGAAGGTCCTAGAAAAAAAAACACAAGTAACAGCATGCCCAGAAGAATTTTTTTGTAGAAGGACCGCTCCAGCTCCTACTGAGGAGGCATCAACCTCCAATAGGAAGGGTTTAGATGGGTCAGGTCTGGAGAGCACGGGAGCCGAAGAAAAGGCAGACTTGAGCCGTTTAAAGGCGTCTTCCGCTTGAGGAGGCCATGACTTAGGATTGGCATTTTTTTTGGTTAAAGCCACGATAGGAGCCACAATGGTAGAAAAATGTGGAATAAATTGTCTGTAATAATTGGCGAACCCCAAAAAACGTTGGATAGCACGGAGTCCGGAGGGGCGTGGCCAATCTAAGACGGCAGAGAGTTTGTCTGGATCCATTTGTAGTCCCTGGCCAGAGACCAAGGATCCTAGGAAAGGAAGAGATTGGCATTCAAACAGACATTTCTCCATCTTGGCATAAAGTTGATTGTCACGAAGTCTCTGAAGAACCATACGGACATGCTGGCGGTGTTCTTCTAGATTGGCAGAAAAAATCAGGATATCGTCCAGATATACAACAACACAGGAGTACAAGAGATCACGAAAAATTTCATTAACAAAGTCTTGGAAGACGGCAGGGGCGTTGCACAGGCCAAAGGGCATGACCAGATACTCAAAGTGTCCATCTCTAGTGTTAAATGCCGTTTTCCATTCATCCCCCTCTCTGATGCGGATGAGATTATAAGCACCTCTTAAGTCCAGTTTGGTAAAGATGTGGGCACCTTGGAGGCGATCAAAGAGTTCAGAGATGAGAGGTAGGGGGTAGCGGTTCTTTACCGTGATTTTATTAAGACCGTAGGGAGCCATCTTTTTTGGACACAAAGAAAAATCCGGCTCCGGCAGGAGAGGAGGATTTGCGGATAAAGCCCTTTTTTAAATTTTCCTGGATGTACTCAGACATAGCAAGAGTCTCTGGGGCAGAGAGAGGATAAATTCTGCCCCGGGGTGGAGTAGTGCCCGGGAGGAGGTCAATAGGACAATCATAAGGCCTGTGAGGAGGTAGAGTTTCAGCTTGTTTTTTGCAAAAAACATCCGCAAAGTCCATATAGGCCTTAGGGAGACCGGTTACAGGGGGAACCACAGAGTCACGGCAAGGGGTACTGGGAACCGGTTTAAGGCAGTCCTTGAAACAAGAGGGGCCCCAACTCTTGATCTCCCCAGTGGACCAATCCAGGGTTGGGGAATGGTGTTGAAGCCAGGGTAGTCCAAGGAGAATTTCGGAAGTGCAATTGGGGAGGACCAAAAATTCAATTTTCTCGTGATGAGGTCCGATGCACATTAGAAGGGGCTCCGTGCGGAAACGTATGGTACAGTCCAATCTTTCATTGTTAACACAATTGATGTAGAGGGGTCTGGCGAGACTGGTCACCGGGATGTTGAACCTGTTGACGAGAGAGGCCAAAATAAAATTTCCTGCAGATCCGGAATCCAAGAAGGCCATAGTAGAGAAGGAGAAGGTAGAGGCAGATATCCGCACAGGCACAGTAAGACGTGGAGAAGCAGAGTTGACATCAAGGACTGTCTCACCTTTGTGCGGAGTCAGCGTACGTCTTTCCAGGCGGGGAGGACGGATAGGACAATCCTTCAGGAAGTGTTCGGTACCGGCACAGTACAGGCAGAGATTCTCCATGCGGCGTCTTGTCCTCTCTTGAGGTGTCAGGCGAGACCGGTCGACCTGCATAGCCTCCACGGCGGGAGGCACAGGAACGGATTGCAGGGGACCAGAGGAGAGAGGAGCCGGGGAGAAAAAACGCCTCGTGCGAACAAAGTCCATATCCTGGCGGAGCTCCTGACGCCTTTCGGAAAAACGCATGTCAATGCGAGTGGCTAGATGAATGAGTTCATGTAGGTTAGCAGGGATTTCTCGTGCGGCCAGAACATCTTTAATGTTGCTGGATAGGCCTTTTTTAAAGGTCGCGCAGAGGGCCTCATTATTCCAGGATAGTTCTGAAGCAAGAGTACGGAATTGTACGGCGTACTCGCCAACGGAAGAATTACCCTGGACCAGGTTCAACAGGGCAGTCTCAGCAGAAGAGGCTCGGGCAGGTTCCTCAAAGACACTTCGAATTTCCGAGAAGAAGGAGTGTATAGAGGCAGTGACGGGGTCATTGCGGTCCCAGAGCGGTGTGGCCCATGACAGAGCTTTTCCAGACAGAAGGCTGACTACGAAAGCCACCTTAGACCTTTCAGTAGGAAACTGGTCCGACATCATCTCCAAGTGCAGGGAACATTGGGAAAGAAAGCCACGGCAAAATTTAGAGTCCCCATCAAATTTATCCGGCAAGGATAGTCGTAGGCCAGAAGCGGCCACTCGCTGCGGAGGAGGTGCAGGAGCTGGCGGAGGAGATGATTGCTGAAGCTGTGGTAGTAGCTGCTGTAGCATCACGGTCAGTTGAGACAGCTGTTGGCCTTGTTGCGCTATCTGTTGTGACTGCTGGGCGACCACCGTGGTGAGGTCGGCGACAACTGGCAGAGGAACTTCAGCGGGATCCATGGCCGGATCTACTGTCACGATGCCGGCTGGCAGGAGGTGGATCCTCTGTGCCAGAGAGGGATTGGCGTGGACCGTGCTAGTGGATCGGTTCTAAGTCACTACTGGTTTTCACCAGAGCCCGCCGCAAAGCGGGATGGTCTTGCTGCGGCGGTAGTGACCAGGTCGTATCCACTAGCAACGGCTCAACCTCTCTGACTGCTGAAGATAGGCGCGGTACAAGGGAGTAGACAGAAGCAAGGTCGGACGTAGCAGAAGGTCGGGGCAGGCAGCAAGGATCGTAGTCAGGGGCAACGGCAGGAGGTCTGGAACACAGGCTAGGAACACACAAGGAAACGCTTTCACTGGCACAATGGCAACAAGATCCGGCGAGGGAGTGCAGGGGAAGTGAGGATAAATAGGGAGTGCACAGGTGAACACACTAATTAGAACCACTGCGCCAATCAGCGGCGCAGTGGCCCTTTAAATCGCAGAGACCCGGCGCGCGCGCGCCCTAGGGAGCGGGGCCGCGCGCGCCGGGACAGGACCGACGGAGAGCGAGTCAGGTACGGGAGCCGGGGTGCGCATCGCGAGCGGGCGCCACCCGCATCGCGAATCGCATCCCGGCTGGAGGTGGTATCGCAGCGCCCCGGGTCAGTGGATCTGACCGGAGCGCTGCAGTAGCGAGAGTGTAGCGAGCGCTCCGGGGAGGAGCGGGGACCCGGAGCGCTCGGCGTAACAGTATCACCACTATGCCTGCCGGCGCTCTGCTGTCTGTGGAATGTCTGCACGGAAATTTTCCATGTGGACATTCCACCATGTGAACATAGCCTTTTTGGGACATCTCTATACATGTTATCAAGTCTTACCTAAATTTGCAAGCTTTACAATGAAATATATATGGTCCTATTTGTAGGAATATTGCATTTAGGTTTTGCTGTCTCATAATGTAATTTATTAAGGGCACTTATTAAACTTTAAAGGAGTACTCTAGCAACAACTATTAATCCTCCATTGTGCCCGGGCTGGAAAAAAAAATTTAAGTAAACTTTCATCACCTACCTGCTTTCCCCCAGAGCACTGCTACAGCTGATGGGTCCTCCGGTCCCATCTTCTTTCTTCTTCCTGTGCACGGTTCGTCACACGACGCTCAGCCGATCACCGGCCGAGGCGGGACATCATTGTGGACGGTGATAGGCTGAGCACCGTGTGACGATCCGTGCACAGGAAGAAGGAAGAAGACCGGACCGGAGGACTGATCAGCTGTAGCAATGCTCCGGGGGAACACAGGAAGGTGAGTGAAAGTTTATTTTCATTTTTTTTCAGCCCGGCGCTAGAGTACTCCTTTAATGGGTGCTAGTATTATGTTTGTATGAGTAAAATATTAGAAAAAAAAACACACCAAAATATGTTATATATTGTAGTCTGGAAAACTCTACAAGAGACTAAAAATGCAATATTTACATTGTTATATTTTTCAATATTAATGTCACATGATTGTACTGCCAATCTCTCACTTTCTGCGCTGCCTTCTAGCTGGTTCGTGACAATGCAGATCTTCGTTGTGAGCTTCCTAAACTGGAAAAACGTCTTCGGGCTACGGCTGAGAGAGTTAAGGCCCTGGAGGGTGCACTGAAAGAGGCAAAGGAAGGAGCTATGAAGGACAAGAGACGGTATCAGCAAGAGGTGGACCGCATTAAGGAGGCTGTACGCTACAAGAATACAGTGAAGCGCACACACACTGCACAGATTGGTAAGAGCCTTACAGTCGGTTCTCTTGTTTTTGTAGTATGTGCCTAGTTTATCACTTAATTCCTATCCTCAGTACTGTTGTGATATGTAAATAAATTCACTAAGAGGGGTTGTCCTGGGATGATCTTTTTTTTTTTTTTAAATGCTACACTTGCTAACTTAAAAAATACCCATGCCTATACTTTCTTCGATCCCCTGTCTTTGCCTTTGTGACTGTCCCTGGTCCTCTGCACTTTTTCCTGCTCTTGATGACTTCATTAACCTATAGAAACTGATCGCTCAGGCAATCACTGGCAACAGAGGTGACCTGCCTTAGGCTGCATTCACATCTTGTTTTTTCACTACGGGTGCCAGATCCGGCTGGGGGAGGGGCAAACCGGGCTCTCCCGTACCCCAGCCGGACCAGCGTTCAACTCCATTCACTTTAATGAGCCAACCGGAGTCAAACGGTGACTCCGGTCGGCTCTTTTTTTGACCTGTATCCAGTTTTGTGACTGGACCTAAAACCGTAGTATACTTCGCTATGCCAAGAGAGTTCAGCGCTGGTCCGGCTGGGGTACGGGAGAGCCCGGTTTGCCCCTCCCCCAGCCGGATCCGGCACCCGTAGTGTAAAAACGAGATGTGAATGCAGCCTTAGTCAGAAATTGGTTGAGCAGGGTTGGGACAACTTAGAAGCAGGATGAAGCAGAGAGGACTGGGGACTAGGCAGGGAATTGCATAATTTGGATATGGGTTACTGTAGACTGACATCGTCCATGCTTTAGAAGCTCATTTTACTCTATGACTCATTATTGGGGTGATACCTGTATGTAGTTACTAATATATATTTTTTTTTTTTCCAGCCAAGCCGATCAGGCCTGGACACTACCCTGCCTCCTCTCCTACCAATTCCTATGGAGTCCGTAATTCTGATTCAATTAGTTACACTAACAACATCTTTCAGCAATACCAAAATATGTACATGCATTCATCCAGCCCCACCAGTGACACACTGTAAGTATTAGAAATGTTGTGGTTTTTTTTTGACTGTATGCTGAAATATTACCATTATCATAACTTATATCTTCCCATCTACATACAGCAGCAACATTATTTGCCTATGGTAGTAAAAAAAAAAATTGTGAGATTTAAAAGGTGTGTGGCTTTTAAAGCGTACCTGTCATATTGGCAAAAAAAATATATATGTTTCTCAGTACCTAATCCTAATCATGTACATAATAATTTTTATGTGTCTAGGACCTATATATCCCTAACAAATAGCATTTATAATTTGCTCACTTGCTTTGCCTTGTGTAGGGGGCGTGTCCGTCTCTCTCCCTCACTGTGATGACCCATCTGCTCTGAGTTTTGGAGCAGCCTGGCAGTCTGCAAATCACTGCACAGTAGTTTTTAAGCATACATTTTCTATCTGTTCCTAGTAAAGCTGGATGCTAATCAACATATACCAAAGCTTTTGGCTGTTTAAGTATGCTGGGAGTTGCAGTTTTGCAACAGCTGGAGCTGCAGTGTTTGTAAAGCACTGTGTCACCGAGGAAGAGCGCATGTGCTCGAAATGCGTCTGATGGTATAGTCGTTTTATGTGTGTGCTGTGATCTTCAATAAAGCTGCATTTTCACGAAGTGCTGGACCATCTCCTACTTTCAAGTTAAAGCGGTGTTGGCCTTTAGCTGTTGCAATACTACAACTCCCAGCATGCCCACACATGCTTTGTCTGTAGTTTTGCAAGAGCTGGAGGCACACAGCTGGAGAATACACAGCTCTAAAACAGAGTTTGACAAAGATTGTACCCCCAGCTGTTGCAAAACTACAACTTCCATCATAGGAGTTGTAGTTTAGGAACAGCTGGAGGGTACATTGGTGCAGCTGTGATCTCCTATACTGGATACCAACACACTTTATGGCTGGTATTCAGTATGCTGCAAAATACAGAGTAGTCTGTCTGCATAAAGATAGATGACCCCTAGTGGCGGCTTTATTCATTTGAATTTTTTTTTTTGTTAAACTGAAATTTTTTTAATTTAAATGTATATTTAAAAAAGTCATCTTATCAGTAGTACTACAAAATACAAAAAGTTTTTTAGTAAATGACAATAAAAGTTTCTGTAAATGACAATGCCACTTTTTTCCATTTAAAACTTCTTTAAAAACTAAGCATTTTTCTAATATACTTCATTAAAAAAAATTTGATTGATAAATATGTGAATAAAAGTTTTCAAAATTGGCCACTAGGAGTCTCTGTCTCCAGCCTTTTTGGTCCATCAAAAAAAAGGACCAAAATATCTGGGGGGAGGGGAAGGGAGGTGTGGTCAGCATGCAGTCTATAAGAAAAGCATTTTCATGCACAGTGACAAGCAATACAAGGTGCTAAACTATTATTGATATGCAAAATAATTTCTCTTTGGTCATTTTATGAAATTATTTCTCGTGTATTTGCACCATATAGGTTCCGCATGGCTGCCTTAGGGTTATAAAAAGCATGCACTTTGGTTACAAAGCTATGAAAATGTAAAAACATTTTTTTTTGGCACAAAATGCAGGTTTTTCTTCTGTCCTTGCACCATATAGTTTCACATGGCTGCATTACAGTTATATAAAGTATGCATTTAGGTAGAAAGTTTTGCAAATGTAAAAATGTTTGTGCAGACCTTATAACAAGGGAGGAGGAGGGGGGAGGAGAGGAACTCATCATGTTCCAGGGGAAACACCCTCAGCCTCTCAGAGAAATGCAAATAGATTCATCAGAGTAATACATAGATCAAAAGGTATTTTACATACTTATACATATTATTATGCATACAGGTTTTAGGGCACATTACTACACTGATTTAAGCATTTTTTTTAAAATGTTCTTACTAATGACAGTAACGCTTTAAGTCCTGTAAAAGACTGTATGGGGGGGCGGATTTATCATTGGTCCTTGTAGTCGCTTTTCTTGTGTGTTTTTTTTGTGTGTTGCATTTCATGAAATTGAGGGAAATGTATTAAAAGTTTGCACGATTTGTTGTATTACACAAAAAATAAGAAAAAAAATAAGAAAAAAATTGTAAGAAAGCTTTTTCCTAGAGCTCTGCACGGGGGTGGTTTTTCTGTGCTTTGTGTTGTATATTTGTGAAAATGTCATACATTTCTGACCACTGCATGCACACCAGTGAAAAAACATCTACCAAGTCAGTTTTGCAAAAATCACTTGAGATACAGGGATGTTTAAAATTCGCTAGATGTTTGTGCAAAACGGCACATGCAAAAAGATATGTAAAAAATATACACCAATATGAAGACAAAAGCTAATTGTATTGTTCAACCCTTAAAGGGGTACTCCACTGGCCAGCGTTTGGAACATTTAGTTCAGAATGCTGTGTGCACGCTGCGGAGGTAGGCCACGCCCCTCGTGACATCATGCCACGCCCCCTCAACGCAAATCTATGGGGGGGGGCATGATGGCCGTCACACCCCCTCCCATAGACCTGCATTGAGAGGGCGTGGCCTGATGTCACGGGCGGTGTGGCCGACCCCCGCAGTGCACACACAGTGTTCTTAACTAAATGTTCCAAATGCTGCCCAGTGGAGTACCCCTTTAAGAGAGGTGAATCTGTATAATGAAGAGTCCCATCAGATGAAGTCTCTTGGTCTGGGCAGATGAGCATACACAATTTGGTAAAATGTGCAGAAAGAAGATGAACTGTATATGTATAGTACATATGGAAGTGTTTTTTTTATACAGCTTTGACAGGCAACCAGCATAACAGCTTATACCACTGTATACAAAACTGACCCTGTAGGAAACTATGGAATCGGCTTTGCCATCAGTTTCCTTTATTCAGTTTCATACGGTTTTAGGTCCTTAGAAAATCATAGGGTTCACAGGGTTTTCTCCAATTATATTAAGCGTATTGATCATTTTAAACCATCTGTTTCTTTTCAGTCATTTAAATGGATTAAAGATTTCTTGTTCTTTTCGCATATTTTTTCTTTATGTATTTATTGCAGATTTCTTTTTCAGTGTCTTATGTATAGTTTAGCAGCATGTAAAAAAGAATACAAAGACAACATTCTGCATTTACACTGGGCTTACTTTTTTACAGCAGTTACAGCAACCCATGTTCCACCGCAAGAAGCAGTTCTTCTACTAGCAGCTTGCTTCCTTACCAGAAGCTGAATGTGGACAATGGTAAGATGACAAAAATAAAGGACAGAAACTATATTGACATGGATTTTTGCAGTGCTTCCCAATCCCCTGTTGTTGGTAAAGTATGGCTGCTGGGGTGGTTTTAACAGGAGGGATCCACGTTCCCTGTTGCTGCCTGCAACCATATTAGTTTTAGTAACACAGTTTTATCTTTTTGCCATTATTTTTTTTTCTCATACAAGGTTCATGAGAATAAATAGATAACAAAAATTGTTTGTATGTTTAAAGGGGTATTCTGGCTTTATACATCTTATCCCCCATCCAAAGAATAGGGGATAAGATGTATGATCACAGGGGTCCCGCTGCTGGGGACCCCCGCGATCTCGGTGCAGCCCCCGGCATTCTTTGTCGGGCACTACCTCCAAGACGGGGACGTGATGTCACGGCCACACCCCCTAGTGACGTCATGTCACACCCCCTCTATTCATGTCTATGGGAGTGGGCGTGACGGCCGCCACACCCCCTCCCATAGACATGAATGGAGGGGGTGTTGTGTGACGTCACTAGGGGGCGTGGCCATGACATCACGTCCTCGTCTTGGAGGCAGCGCCCATACAACAAACCCTGGTAGGTGACAGGGTAATAAACATCAAACAACAACTTTAGGGGGAAACCCCCAAAGGGGTACCCTAAAATAGAACCCCCCTCTCCCCCAAATAAAAGGAATAAAATGTAACTTTTATTAAATACTTGAATAAGAATAACTCTTGTGATTCAACTTGACACCACTAGATGTCAGTACCACACTGTATTAAAAACACAGCTATAAGGTAGCACATAGACGCTGATGAGCTCATCATGTAGCTACTATAATATTGTGCCGTTATTTTTGTATGGCCACCTATTTGGCTACAATAGATAGAGATACTGGCTGACTATGACGCTGCAATTAAAATGTCACACAGGCCTAAGTACTGATGTTCTGCTGGCAACCCAGCTTCATCAGAGGACTGGCGGCTAGTGAGCACCGGAAGTACTATCTCCCTTTATATAGACTCCCTTGATGTCAGAAGTAGCTGTCCCCTCAAAACTCATGTCATGTGTGGTAAACATACCGCTGATGGCATAATGTTGCACCACGCATTGTCTGTTGTAGTCACCAGGGACCTGTGTCCAGGGCGCATGCCTGGAATCCAAACGCAGGAGTCCGGACTTCAACACAAATGCACACGCAAAACCATTAGTGCGCATGCATGAGAAATCGCGCATGTCACCGAACCCAAATGCCGCTGCAAGCACACAACTGTCTGTGCGCCATAAAATCGCGCATGTCAGCGCATGAAGAAAAAAAGAAGAGGAAGGGACGATCATTAGTATGATATCATCCACAGTCTCCAGGGGCACATCGTGGCAGATATATGAATAACAGTGATCACTATATCAGGTGGATCTGCCCCATAGGCTGTATATCATTATGAAACCCAGAGTATATATTCACTAGGGGGTCACTGCATCTAATGGCTGGACACCAACAGATTATATGAGTGCAGGTTAATCTTAGTAGGTATACATGTCATAATAATCGCTGAATCATATACTTCTACCCCATATACTGCATATAATTATAAACCAAGACTATACAATAAATAAAGATGTGGCAACATCTAAGGCACAACTACTTGCTATTCGTATGCATCCCAATTATTATAAACCAAAAATAATAATAAAATTAATAATAATAATAATAATAAAGTTAAAAAAATATTAATAAAACTATGCTGGTGCTGAAGAGGTGCAACATGGACACCATCAAAATGTATATATTAAGAAACACAACAAATATCAAGATAATAAATAATAATTGGTGAATAATTGTGTAACAAAGATTGTATAATAAATGTCTATAAAATTTGCATATTATATGTGGTGATATGCCTTAACCCCTTCAGGACGGAGCCCATTTTGGCCTTAAGGACCGGAGCGTTTTTTGCACATCTGACCACTGTCACTTTAAACATTAATAACTCTGGGATGCTTTTAGTTATCATTCTGATTCCGAGATTGTTTTTTCGTGACATATTCTACTTTAACATAGTGGTAAATTTTTGTCGATACTTGCATCCTTTCTTGGTGAAAAATCCGTAAATTTGATGAAAAATTTGAAAATTTAGCATTTTTCTAACTTTGAAGCTCTCTGCTTGTAAGGAAAATGGATATTACGAATACATTTTTTTTTGGTTCACATATACAATATGTCTACTTAATGTTTGCATCATAAAATTGACAAGTTTTTACTTTTGGAAGACACCAGAGGGCTTCAACGGTCAGCAGCAATTTTCCGATTTTTCACAAAATTTTCAAACTCAGTATTTTTCAGGGACCAGTTCAGGTTTGAAGTGGATTTGAAGGGCCTTCATATTAGAAATACCCCATAAATGACCCCATTATAAAAACTACACCCCCCAAAGTATTCAAAATGACATTCAGTCAGCGTTTTAACCCTTTAGGTGTTTCACACGAATAGCAGCAAAGTGAAGGAGAAAATTCACAATCTTCATTTTTTACACTCACATGTTCTTGTAGACCCAATTTTTTAATTTTTACAAGGGGTAAAAGGACAAAATTTTTACTTGTGTTTGTAGCCCAATTTCTCTCGAGTAAGGACATACCTCATATGTCTATGTAAAGTGTTCGGCGGGCGCAGTAGAGGGCTCAGAAGGGAAGGAGCGACAAGGGGATTTTGGAGAGTACGTTTTTTTGAAATGGTTTTTGGGGGGCATGTTACCTTTAGGAAGCCCTTATGGTGCCAGAACAGCAAAAAAAAAAACACATGGCATACCATTTTGGAAACTAGACCCCTCGGGGAATGTAACATGGGATAAAGTGAACCTTAATACCCCACAGGTGTTTCACGGCTTTTGCAAATGTAAAAAAAAAAAAAAAAAAATTTACCTAAAATGCTTGTTTTCCCAATTTTTTTTATTTTTAAAAAGGGTAATAGCAGAAAATACCCCTAAAAATGTGAAGCCCAATTTCTCCCGATTCAGAAAACACCCCATATGGGGATGAAAAGTGCTCTGCTGGCGCACTACAGGTCTCGGAAGAGAAGGAGTCACATTTGGCTTTTTGAACGCAAATTTTTCTCTGGGGGCATGCCGCATTTAGGAAGCTCCTATGGTGCCAGGATAGCAAAAAAAAAACCACATGACATACCATTTTGGAAACTAGACCCCTCGGGGAACGTAACAAGGGGTTAAGTGAACCTTTATACCCCACAGGTGTTTCACGACTTTTGCATATGTAAAAAAAAAATTTTTTTTTTACCTAAAATGCTTGTTTTCCCAAAAATTTTACATTTTTAAAAAGGGTAAAAGCAGAAAATACCCCCCAAAATTTGTAACACAATTTCTCCCGAGTACGGCGATACCCCATATGTGACCCTAAACTGTTGCCTTGAAATACGACAGGGCTCCAAAGTGAGAGCGCCATGCGCATTTGAGGCCTAAATTAGGGATTGCATAGGGGTGGACATAGGGGTATTCTACGCCAGTGATTCCCAAACAGGGTGCCTCCAGCTGTTGCAAAACTCCCAGCATGCCTGGACAGTCAACGGCTGTCCGACAATACTGGGAGTTGTTTTGCAACAGCTGGAGGCTCCGTTCTGGAAACAGTGGCGTACCAGACGTTTTTCATTTTTATTGGGGAGGGGGCTGTGTAGGGGTATGTGTATATGTAGTGTTTTTTACTTTTTATTTTATTTTTTGTGTTAGTGTAATGTAGTGTTTTTAGGGTACAGTCACACGGGCGGGGGGTTCACAGTAGTTTCTCGCTGGCAATTTGAGCTGCAGCAGAAAGTTTGCGGCAGCTCAAATTTGCAGCCAGATACTTACTGTAATCCTCCGCCCATGTGAGTGTACCCTGTACGTTCACATTGGGGGGGACATCCAGCTGTTGCATAACTACAACTCCCAGCATGCCCGTTGGCTGTCGGTGACTGCTGAGAGTTGCAGTTTTGCAACAGCTGTAGGCACACTGGTTATGTATCACGGAGTTTGTGACCTAACTCAGTGTTTCACAACCAGTGTGCCTCCAGCTGTTGCAAAACTACAACTCCCAGCATGTACGGTGCATGGTGTACGGTGACTGCTGAGAGTTGTAGTTTGCAACAGCTGGAGGCACACCGGTCGTGAAACACTGAGTTAGGTAAAAAAAAAACTCTGAGTTTCACAACCAGTGTGCCTTCAGCTGTTGCAAAACTACAACTCTCAGCAGTCACCGACAGCCAACGGGCATGCTGGGAGTTGTAGTTATGCAACCAGCAGATGCACCACTACAACTCCCAGCATGCACTTTAGCTGTTTGTGCAAGCTGGGAGTTGTAGTTAGACAACAGCTGAAGGTACACTTTTCCATAGAGAGAATGTGTCTCCAGCTGTTGCAAAACCATAAGTCCCAGCATGCCCAGAAGGGAATGCTGGGAGTTGTGGTGGTCTGCCTCCTGCTGTTGCATAACTACAGCTCCCAGCATGCCCTTTTTGCATGCTGGGAGCTGTTGCTAAGCAACAGCAGGAGGCTGTCACTCACCTCCAACGATCCAGACGCTGCAGGTCAGTCCCGCCGCCGCAGCTGCTCCTGGGGCCCCGATCCCAACAGGGACGCCGGGGATCGGGGTCCCCAGCACCTGGGGTCGTCTTCCCGCACCCGCTCACGTCCTCCAGAAGAGGGGCGGAGCGGGTGCGGGAGTGACACCCGCAGCAGGCGCCCTGATTGGTCGGCCGGTAATCCGGCCGACGAATCAGGGCGATCGTGAGGTGGCACCAGTGCCACCTCACCCCTGCAGGCTCTGGCTGTTCGGGGCCGTCAGAGACGGCCCCGAACAGCCAGTAATTCCGGGTCACCGGGTCACTGGAGACCCGATTGACCCGGAATCGCCGCAGATCGCTGGACTGAATTGTCCAGCGATCTGCGGCGATCGCCGACATGGGGGGGCATAATGACCCCCCTGGGCGATATGCCGGGATGCCTGCTGAACGATTTCAGCAGGCATCCGGCTCCGGTCCCCAACCGGCTAGCGGTGGGGGCCGGAATTCCCACGGGCGTATGGATACGCCCTCGGTCCTTAAGGACTCAGGATTCAGGGCGTATCCATACGCCCTATGTCCTGAAGAGGTTAAAGGGGTTATCCAGGAAAAAACTTATTTTTATATATCAACCGGCTCCAGAAAGTTAAACAGATTTGTAAATTACTTCTATTAAAAAATCCTAATCCTTTCAGTACTTATGAGCTGCTGAAGTTGATTTGTTCTTTTCTGTCTAAGTGCTCTCTGATATGAGGAGAACCGAAAAGATAGGACTTGCTTAGCCCTTGGCGCCTATTCCCCAAGTAACGATTCCAGCCGGTAGTAGTCCATAAAACAACTGGCCTTTATTGGTAAAAAGAAGGGTGAAACACATTGGTTTTGAACCCGGGCCTGGTTCTTCATCAGGCAGTGGTTGTTACAAGAGCACATTCCCGCTCGTTTAAATATACACCTGTGGACCGGCATAGAACTGCTGCCGGGTCACCGGGTCATTGCAATTAACACATTTTGGCAAAAAGTTCTTTTACACATAAGGAAATTAACAAACATGAAACACTTAAAATATGTAAAGCAGAATTATAGATATGGTATAACACCTCTATATTGGTTAAATTAGCACTTATACCCTCGCCACTCCTAGGAGGCGCTGAGGTCTCCCTTAGAAGGTGTCCACTGCTGTTGGGCTGCGGTCAGGCTGCGAATATTAACAAGAGGAGGAACTCTTCGCAGGTTGGTGCGCCAGGTTTGTGATATTCATATTAGGTATTGGAACCTTGTAACTTCTAGGAGGCGCTGTGGTCTCATGTACGAGTGCCCACTGTTGGCAGGCTGCGGACCCGTTTGGACAAACCGGTCCGCAGCCTGCCAACAGTGGGTACTCGTACATGAGACCACAGCGCCTCCTAGAAGTTACAAGGTTCCAATACCTAATATGAATATCACAAACCTGGCGCACCAACCTGCGAAGAGTTCCTCATCTTGTTAATATTCGCAGCTTGACCGCAGCCCAACAGCAGTGGGCACCTTCTAAGGGAGACCTCAGCGCCTCCTAGGAGTGACGAGGGTAGAAGTGCTAATTTAACCAATATAGAGGTGTTATACCATATCTATAATTCTGCTTTACATATTTTAAGAGTTTCATGTTTGTTAATTTCCTTATGTGTAAAAAAACCTTTTGCCAAAATGTGTTAATTGCAATGACCCGGTGACCCGGCAGCAGTTCTATGCCGGTCCACAGGTGTATATTTAAACGAGCGGGAATGTGCTCTTGTAACAACCACTGCCTGATGAAGAACCTGGCCCGGGTTCGAAACCAATGTGTTGCACCCTTCTTTTTTACCAATAAAGGCCAGTTGTTTTATGGACTACTACCGGCTGGAATCGTTACTTGGGGAATAGGCGCCAAGGGCTAAGCAAGTCCTATCTTTTCGGTTCTCCTCATACTAAAGCTACACCACGGCCTGGAGGTCACGGTGAAGGACGCCCAGGCTGCCGCCCGTATTTTCAACTACAAACCCCAGCGAGTCTACAAGCTCATCAAGGTGTTGTGCCCTCAGCACAACGCTACACGGTAAGGTGCAAAAGACACGCCCACACGTCAACCCACCTTATGATTCTCCACTAGGAGCGCATCTCTTCTTTTTTTTTTATATATATCTCCTTTAAGTGCTCTCTGATGACACGTGTCTCGGGAACTGTCCAGAGTAGAAGCAAATCCCCATAGCAAACCTCTTCTACTCTGTGTAGTTCCGGAGACAAGCAGAGATGTCAGCAGAGAGCACTGTTGCCAGACAGAAAAGAACAACTCAACTTCAGCAGCTGATAATTATTGGAAGGATTAAAATATTTTTATAGAAGTAATTTACAAATCTGTTTAACTTTCTAGAGCCAGTTGATATATATAAACAAGTTTTTTCCCTGGAATACCCCTTTAATGTAAAAAAGAGGAAGGGAAGGGGGGGGGGGTGAAGAGGGTAAAAAATATATCGAGAAAAAAGAAGAAAAAGAACGTGACACACCAGATGAGCCAAGTATATAGACTACATGAGCCAGAACAGAGGTGGTAAGCATGTAAGAAGGAACCAAGGTATAGCAGACCAATTGAGGTAAGTATGTCAGGGGAAGAGAGAAGAATTCCATTGGTGTGGTACAAGTTCTTAGAGCAAAATATGTAATGTATTAATTCAAGAATGCAGAATATGAAAAACCCTCATTGAGGCATTTTTGACTCCTACTGTTTAGTCGATAAATCCAATGTGCCTCCTCCCGTAAGAGGAGGCCATCCATGTTCCCCTGATGTGGACCCAATATCATTTAACGTAAACCCACAAAAGGCCAAAGTGTCAATTCTGCCATTGTGTTGACATCTAATATGTCTAACCAGGGGAGTATCGGTATTGGTTCTGACCATGCTCAGATGTTTGCTGATCCTGCAACGGAGCTCTTGTGTAGTCTTCCCAAAATATATTTTGGGGCATGGACACGGAGCGATATAAATAACATTTTTGCTACAGCAATTAATTTAATCAAAAATTGTTTAGCTCTGTCCATCTGAAGGATTTACAAAGGTCTTTGCTTTTTTCATGTATTTACAAAAGGTGCAGTGGCCACAGGAAAAGGAACCCTATGGTCTTCCAGGTAGCCAAGTCGACATTCGTTCTACCGGTGCATGAAAATGGCTATGTACCAGCAGGTCACGGAGGTTAGAACCCCTACGATAAGTAACATAAGGTTTGGGACTCAATCTATCTTTCAGATCATTATCAGATAAGAGAATATGCCAGTGCCGTTGTAAAATTTGCATCATTTGTGTGGCATATGAATCATAGATGCCAATACATCTTATGATGTTATCTGTTTGTGTGACTGGATGGTTAGATGACAATAACTCAGTACGGTTACTCCTAGATGCTCTGTTGAACACAGTCCTCAAGTATTTTTTGGGGTAACCCCTGTGGACAAATCTAGACATAAGTTGGTTGCATTCTTGTTTGATGTATTGATTGTCCAAGCAGTTTCTCCTCGGTTGGAGATACTGGCCGATAGGTATGCTTTTCTTTAGTGAGCTGGGATGCCAACTATCCCAATGTAGGAAGCTATTCATGGCAGTGGGCTTACGGTAGAGGTTTGTTTGTATCCGATTGTTGTTGTCAATATATATGGAGATATCCAAGAAATTTATAGTTTTGCCCCCCTACCTCCGAGGTGAACTTCATCATGATCGTGTTGGCATTCAACCTCTTCACAAAATCACCAAATAAAGATACACCCCATCCCCAAAAATGTATTGGCATTTATGATTCATATGCCACGCAAATGATGCACATTTTACAACGGCACCGGCATATTCTCTTATCTGATAATGATCTGAAAGATAGATTGAGTCCCAAACCTAATGTTACTTACCGTAGGGGTTCTAACCTCCGTGACCTGCTGGTACATAGCCATTTTCATGCACCAGTAGAACGAATGTTGACTTGGCTACCTGGAAGACCACATGGTTCCTTTCTCTGTGGCCACTGCACCTTTTGTAAATACTTGAAAAAAGCAAAGACCTTTGTAAATCCTTCAGATGGACGGAGCTACACAATTTTTGATTACATTAATTAACTGTAGCAAAAATTTTATTTATATCGCTCAGTGTCCATGCCCCAAGATATATATTGGGAAAACTACACAAGATCTCCGTTGCAGGATCAGAAAAAATCTGAGCATGGTCAGAACCAATACCGATACTCCCCTGGCTAGACATATTAGATGTCAACACAATGGCAGAATTGACACTTTGGCCTTTTGTGGGTTTACGTTAAATGATATTGGGTCCACATCAGGGGAACATGGATGGCCTCCTCTTACGGGAGGAGGCACATTGGATTTATCGGCTAAACAGTAGGAGTCCAATAGGCCTCAATGAGGGTTTTTTCATATTCTGCATTCTTGAATTAATACAGTTTGTAGATAGCCAGCACGGCACTGCTTCCCTTTCTGAGTATAGAACAATGATGAAATGGCAGAGTTGGACTAGGAATGCTGGAGGTGGTGCTCTGATTAACAATAGTGCAAGAAGACGTTTTAAAAGAGCAGGAAAAAATCGGCAACTCACCGCAACCAGCTGAATGAAATCTTCTTTTATTTCGTACTCACAAATATGTTACATGGTAAGAGTGTAGTGGGGGGACACAGGATGGCGACCAAGCTCCGTTTCGCACGGTGCACAAGGTGCGCTTCATGCTTCCTTTCCTTTTAAGTTGAATTAATGAAATACAATGAACTTTTGCATGATTGTGGTGTGCCACGGGGGTGCGAAGTGAGGTGTATGGGGAAGGTGTTGTAGCCCAGGGGCAGGTGTTGTTAACCCCTTTGTGTTCGTGATGCCAGGGCGTGGTTTAAACCGAGAACCACCAGAACGGTAGCACCGCTAGTCATAGTTTGGGTTAATGGTAGCTTTACTGAGGTAGACAGATGGTACAGTCTTTACAGCTCGGCCAGAATCCCAGAGGTAACCTGTAACACCAGGGACCTCGCAGCTTGCAGTGACTTGGACAGACTTTAGCACAACCTATACACTTCATGGGGGAACACTGCAGGTGAGCCCTGAGGACGTGCAGGGACTCAAGCTGATAGGACTGTAGGATAATATCCGGTTCTGGGACATCACACGATATTCTAATTTTTCGAGTTTCACCTGTAGATATGAGGGATAGGAGTGTTGGGGCTATGACTGCTTAGCCATAGTGTTATAAGCAGGAATGTAAACAATAAACCACTAGGTAAGTGTGTAAAGCAATGACCTACTGATCTCTGGGTATAAGAATACATGGTTGTGTAATGTGACAGTTTAATATTTACTAACACACTGCATGGTGTATTACAGTGGTCTTCAACCTGCGGACCTCCAGATGTTGCAAAACTACAACTCCCAGCATGCCCGGACAGCCGTTGGCTGTCCGGGCATGCTGGGAGTTGTAGTTTTGCAACATCTGGAGGTCCGCAGGTTGAAGACCACTGGTGTATTATATTCTATTCGGGCAATGATGTTCATAGATAAATGGTATCTTAGTGTATAACAAGCTGCTCTTTTCTCTCATTGTGCTGACAACAGGCAATGCTACAGACATCAATGATAACCGGTGAGTCACAAAGATACAAAGGAGTTGCCATTCTTATTATACTGCGTGACTTGTATTTGCCATGTGTGGGTGTAACTGGGCTAGAAGTTGATGCCATGGTGTGGACTGGCAAAGGGTAGTGATAAGATTTCCTTTACTGTGAATGAGATATAGAGACCTTGTACTATACAGCACCAACATTCTATGACGGACACACAGATTGTAACCACATCAGTCCCTTGCCCCGAAGAGCTCACACTCCTTTCATATTTCACTGATGCCAGTAAATCTACCACTATGGATGGGAAGAAAGTATAGGCTCAGGAGGAAAACCATGCAGATGCTTCCCTGGAGGAATATAAACCATGACCCACCGCTACAGTGCGACAACGCTGACTACTGTGCCACCATCAATGCTCACCTGTTCTCATTTCATCCACATGTAAATTTATACATGGGAATAAATTGGGAATTGGATGTCATTTTTTGAACCAAGTGTGTGGCACAATACCCCTTTAAAATATAACTTTTATTTTGTTCCTTTAATATAATATATGACCAATGAAACCACCATAAATAGTCTGTTGAGTGTGCATCAGGGCACAACAAAATATCATATCGGCAAACCAAAATATGGAGATAGAAATAAGAATATATTGAGACAAGCCGAGACATAATCCCAAGATATATAAATCCAATTACTTTTTTTTATCAATAAGGTGATATATAGAGGCACTATGGATTGCACATATATAATAAAGCCTAAAGCCAATATTGAGATACACAAATTGTATATATACACAGTTAGAATAGATAGTTTATAACACTTAGAATCTATATATACAGCAACAAATAGATCTTTTGCTGTATTTATAGATTCTAAGTGTTATAAACTATCTATTCTAACTGTGTATATATACAATTTGTGTATCTCAATATTGGCTTTAGGCTTTATTATATATGTGCAATCCATAGTGCCTCTATATATCACCTTATTGATACAAAAAGTAATTGGATTTATATATCTTGGGATTATGTCTCGGCTTGCCTCAATATATTCTTATTTCTATCTCCATATTTTGGTTTGCCGATATGATATTTTGTTGTGCCCTGATGCACACTCAACAGACTATTTATGGTGGTTTCATTGGTCATATATTATATTAAAGGAACATAATAAAAGTTATATTTTAAAGGGGTATTGTGCCACACACTTAGTTACACGATAAGTTTCCTTACCCTTATTTATTATTTGTTATTGGTTAGCAAACATTTTTTTGAACCAATACAATCTCATCGTACTGTATATGTGTATATGTACGGGTCCAAATAGGAAATGTGAAGTGTCCAGGCATTTATTTAGCTTTGTATGTTTTTGCAGAAGTGACTTGCCATGCGGCTGTGAGGCTGATGAACAGTCCCAGTTATTTCCCCTTCATCAGGAGACTGCCGCCAGCTAATAACAGGGCTCACTAGATGTGTCTTTTCACCTGCACTTCCAGGTAAGGCGGGAGGTTTGCTCACCACTTTTCAATGTATGAAAGGAAAATTCCCTTCTTACACATCTATGGCATGTCCTCTTGTAATACTACGAATAGGTGTGTGTGTTCCAGCTCTGGAACCCCATCTATCGAGGATGTCCAATCACTGATCAGATCTATAGAGAGGTGGCTGCACATACATCCAACTCTCTCCATTTAAAGGGGTACTCCGGTGAAAAACTTTTTTAAAATAAACTGGTGCCAGAAAGTTAAACAGATTTGTAAATTACTTCTATTAAAATATCTTAATCCTTCCTGTACTTATTAGCTGCTGAATACTACAGTGGAAATTCTTTTCCGTTTGAAACACAGAGCTCTCTGCTGAATCATGAGCACAGTGCTCTCTGCTGACATCTCTGTCCATTTTTAGGAACTGTCCAGGGTGAAAGGAAATCCCCATAGCAAACATATGCTGCTCTGGACAGTTCATAAAATGGACAGAGATGTCAGCAGAGAGCACTGTGCTCGTGATGTCAGCAGACAGTTCTGTGTTTCAAAAAGAAAAGAATTTCCACTGTAGTATTCAGCAGCTAATAAGTACAGGAAGGATTAATATTTTTTAATAGAAGTAATTTACAAATCTGTTTAACTTTCTGGCACCAGTTGATTTAAAAAAAAAAAAAAAAAAAAAAAGTTTTTCACCGGAGTACCCCTTTAAGTCTATCAAACTTATGGAAAAGGCTAAGCACTGATTTTTATTTCATTTGGAAAGGCTTCCACTTTGTGAATTTGCTAAAAAAAAAATGCTTTTAACGATAGTCAGCAACAGTCGGATAGGCGTGGCTATGCCCGCAGGCGCCACGCCGATCCCCTGTATGTCAGTGCTAGGGACGCTGTGTGATTGGTCCACAGGTCCCAGCACTGAGAGTCCTTATTACTCTACTGTACTGTAGAAGAATAAATGGCGCCCGTTCATCTATGCACTCCGGTGATGCGGACAGCCAGCACTTACAGCAAGCACTAGCTCTCTTTCTGCTAGTACTTGCTCCCTATAGCCCAATGTGCGGCATAATGCTGTAGTGGAATGATCTGAAAGAGAGCTAGTGCTTGCTGTAAGTGCTGGCTGTCCGCATCACCGGAGTCCATTTATTCTTCTACAGTACAGTAGAGTAATAAGGACTCTCAGTGCTGGGACCTGTGGACCAATCACACAGCGTCCCCAGCACTGACATACAGGGGATAGGCGTGGCGGCTGCGGGCATAGCCATGCCTATCTGACTGTTGCTGACTATTGTTAAAAGCATTTTTTATCATCATTTAAAGCTGCTAGAAAGCAGCAAAAGGTATGATTTAACTGTTATTTCTAACAACTTTGTCAAGCTGGGGCTGGTTTATGGGGGTTAAAGGGGTTATCTAGGAAAAAACTTTTTTTTATTATATATATATATATATATATATATATATATATATCAACTGGCTCCAGAAAGTTAATGTTACGCCGAGCGCTCCGGGTCCCCGTTCCTCCCCGGAGCGCTCGCCTCATCCTCGTTGCTGCAGCGCCCCGGTCAGATCCACTGACCGGGTGCGCTGCGGTCCCGCCTCCAGCCGGGATGCGATTCGCGATGCGGGTGGCGCCCGCTCGCGATGCGCACCCCGGTCCCCGTACCTGACTCGCTCTCCGTCGGTCCTGTCCCGGCGCGCGCGGCCCCGCTCCCTAGGGCGCGCGCGCGCCGGGTCTCTGCAATTTAAAGGGCCAGTGCACCAATGTTGGTGCCTGGTCCAATCTTCCCAATTACCTATTAGTGTGATCACCTGTGTACTTCCCTATATTACCTCACTTCCCTTGCACTCCCTTGCCGGATCTTGTTGCCTCAGTGCCTAGTGAAAGCGTTCCCTTGTCTGTTCCTAGCCCGTGTTCCTGACCTCCTGCCGTTGCCCCTGACTACGATCCTTGCTGCCTGCCTCGACCTTCTGCTACGTCCGACCTTGCTTCTGCCTACTCCCTTGTACCTCGCCTATCTTCAGCATCTTCAGCAGTCAGAGAGGTGAGCCGTTGCTAGTGGATACGACCTGGTCACTACCGCCGCAGCAAGACCATCCCGCTTTGCGGCGGGCTCTGGTGAAAACCTGTAGTGGCTTAGAACCGGTCCACTAGCGCGGTCCTCGCCATCCCTCTCTGGCACAGAGGATCCACTACCTGCCAGCCGGCATCGTGACAGTAGATCCGGCCATGGATCCCGCTGAAGATCCTACACTGGTCGCCCAGCTAGCCCTAAAGATCGCCCAACGAGATCAACAGCTGGCATACTTGACCTCCGAGGCACTGCGTATTCAGTCACAGATACAGCAGCTGCAGCTGCAGCCGCAGATACAGCAACAGCTACAGCTGCAACTACCATCTCCTCCGCCGGCTCCTGCAACTCCTCCGCAGCAACCGGCCGTTCCTAACCCCTGCTTGTCCCTGCCGGACAAATTTGGCGTAAAGATCGCCCAACGAGTTCAACAGCTGGCATACTTGATCTCCGAGACACAGCGTCTTCAGTCACAGTTACAGCAGCTGCTGCCGCAGATACAGCAACTTCAGTCACAGCAGTTGCTGCCGCAGATACAGCAACTTCAGTCACAGCTACAGCTGCAACAACCATCTCCTCCGCCGGCTCCTGCAACTCCTCCGCAGCAACCGGCCGTTCTTAACCCCTGCTTGTCCCTGCCGGACAAGTTTGATGGGGACCGCAATGATTCTGCCACAGCCACAGTCCAGTCCTTCTTCGCTGAGGTCCGTGGTGTCTTCGAGGAGCCTGCCCGAGCTTCTTCTGCCGAGATTGCCCTGCTGAACCTGGAACAGGGTGTTTCTTCCGTTGGCGAGTACGCCATTCAGTTCCGTGCTCTTGCTTACGAGTTGTCCTGGAATAGTGAGGTTCTCTGCGCGACCTTTAAAAAAGGCCTATCCAGCAACATTAAAAATGTTCTGGCCGCACGAGAGACTCCTGCTGACCTACATGAACTCATTCATCTTGCCACTCGCATTGACATGCGTTCTTCCGGATGGCGTCTGGAGCTCCGCCTGGATATGGACTTTGTTCGCACAAAGCGTTTTTTCTCCCCGGCTCCTCTCTCCTCTGGTCCTCTGCAATCCGTTCCTGTGCTTCCCGCCACGGAGGCTATGCAAGCTGACCGGTCTCGCTTGACACCTCAAGAGAGGACACGACGCCGCATGGAGAATCTTTGCCTGTACTATGCCGGTACCGAACACTTCCTGAAGGATTGTCCTATCCGTCCTCCCCGCCTGGAAAGACGTACGCTGACTCCGCACAAAGGTGACACAGTTCTTGATGTCAACTCTGCTTCTCCACGCCTTACTGTGCCTGTGCGGATATCTGCCTCTACCTTCTCCTTCTCTACTATGGTCTTCTTGGATTCCGGATCTGCAGGAAAATTTTTTTTGGCCTCTCTCTTCAACAGGTTCTACGTCCCCGTGACCAGTCTCGCCAGACCCCTCTACATCTATTGTATTAACAATGAAAGATTGGACTGTCTCATGCGTTTCCGCACAGAACCCCTCCTAATGTGCATCGGACCTCATCACGGAAAAATTGACTTTTTTTTCCTCAGGTTCTTTGGCCCCAAGAAGAGGGGGAGACCCAAGGGGGGGGGTACTGTTACGCCGAGCGCTCCGGGTCCCCGTTCCTCCCCGGAGCGCTCGCCTCATCCTCGTTGCTGCAGCGCCCCGGTCAGATCCACTGACCGGGTGCGCTGCGGTCCCGCCTCCAGCCGGGATGCGATTCGCGATGCGGGTGGCGCCCGCTCGCGATGCGCACCCCGGTCCCCGTACCTGACTCGCTCTCCGTCGGTCCTGTCCCGGCGCGCGCGGCCCCGCTCCCTAGGGCGCGCGCGCGCCGGGTCTCTGCAATTTAAAGGGCCAGTGCACCAATGTTGGTGCCTGGTCCAATCTTCCCAATTACCTATTAGTGTGATCACCTGTGTACTTCCCTATATTACCTCACTTCCCTTGCACTCCCTTGCCGGATCTTGTTGCCTCAGTGCCTAGTGAAAGCGTTCCCTTGTCTGTTCCTAGCCCGTGTTCCTGACCTCCTGCCGTTGCCCCTGACTACGATCCTTGCTGCCTGCCTCGACCTTCTGCTACGTCCGACCTTGCTTCTGCCTACTCCCTTGTACCTCGCCTATCTTCAGCATCTTCAGCAGTCAGAGAGGTGAGCCGTTGCTAGTGGATACGACCTGGTCACTACCGCCGCAGCAAGACCATCCCGCTTTGCGGCGGGCTCTGGTGAAAACCTGTAGTGGCTTAGAACCGGTCCACTAGCGCGGTCCTCGCCATCCCTCTCTGGCACAGAGGATCCACTACCTGCCAGCCGGCATCGTGACAGTTAAACAGATTTGTAAATTACTTCTATTAAAAAATCTTAATCCTTTCAGTACTTATGAGCTTCTGAAGTTAAGGTTGTTCTTTTCTGTCTAAGTGCTCTCTGATGACACGTGTCTCGGGAACCGCCCAGTTTAGAAGAGGTTTGCTATGGGGATTTGCTTCTAAACTGGGCGGTTCCCGGGACACGTGTCATCAGAGAGCACTTAGAAAAGAACAACCTTTATTTCAGAAGCTCATAAGTAATGAAAGGATTAAGATTTTTTAATAGAACTAATTTACAAATCTGTTTAACTTTCTGGAGCCAGTTGAGATATATATATATATATATATATATATATATACATATATATATAGAGAGAGAGAGAGAGAGAGAGAGAGATAAAAGTTTTTTCCTGGATAACCCCTTTAAAACTCATGACATGGCAAATTGAGCTGTATTGGTCTAGAGAAGCTTTCTCAGGCACATGACAGTCAGAAATAACCATATTGGACTAGAGCAGTGGTCTCCAACCTGCGGACCTCCAGATGTTGCAAAACTACAACTCCCAGCATGCCCGGACAGCAAACGGCTGTCCGGGCATGCTGGGAGTTGTAGTTTTGCAACATCTGGAGGTCCGCAGGTTGGAGACCACTGGAGTAGAGCAAACATACAGCAGTTTCCGCCCGGTAATGCATTTCTGTTCTTTCACCTCTAATACACTAATCTATTGGTCTCTTTTTTTTTTCCTCTGCTTTATCTTCCTACTTTTCCGTTTCCAGTCTCCAAAGGAACTGAAGCTTATTCCCAGCATGCTGCAAGTTAGCTTCCTGTGGCCTCTGCTGCCAAACATTATCTCCCCCGTATGACTCTAGCTCAATGTCTTTCTACTGTGCTCTGTTAACGTACTGTATACTAACAGCTGCTAATGTTTATTCTATACCTTTACAATGCACTCAATTATGTACCCACTTGTGTTCGGTCCTCTAGGAGAACTTTAATGTATACCCGTCAAATCACGCACTGTGTCATTTACCTGGGGTTAATAATGTATCCAAAGGAATGGAATAAAATGTGACAATTAAAACTATGTATAGTTGTCTTTTCAGTGCTATGGCCTTGACAATATGCTGGATGAGAAATATGGGTAAAGGGAAATTTTCATTGAAAACAACTAGAGATGAGCGAACTTACAGTAAATTCGATTCGTCACGAACTTCTCGGCTCGGCGGTCGCTGACTTTTCCTGCATAAATTAGTTCAGCTTTCAGGTGCTCCCGTGGGCTGGAAAAGGTGGATACAGTCCTAGGAGACTCTTTCCTAGGACTGTATCCACCTTTTCCAGCCCACCGGAGCACCGGAAAGCTGAACTAATTTATGCAGGAAAAGTCATCAACTGCCGAGCTGAGAAGTTCGTGACGAATCGAATTTACTATAAGTTCGCTCATCTCTAAAAACATTTTGTAGGGACTATTGGATCATTTACAAAACCTCTGTATTCAGTCCCCTGTATATATCAAAAGGAATCACCTCAGGGGTAGATTTATAGCAACAAACACAGCAGCATTGTATATAAATGGTTGACTACTTTGCAGATTAGATATGAAGAATCAAACTTTTAGGCCATAAAAAAACAATGTAAAAGTAACTAAAACATCAATCACGTCTGTAAAGTGAGAGATAAGCAATGAAAATTTCCCTTTTCGTGAGCATGATTCACTTCTCGGTCTACCAGTGTACGTCTGCGTCTGGAATTTACAGATATTATTTATTATTGTTTTATTTTTTAATTCTAGAGTAAATTGGGCAATTTACAATAAAGATAATTCAACTCTTGTTTTGTTTTATAAGTTTTATTTTTGAAAACGACGAATTGGTAAACTGAATAAAATGACACATTACATGGATCGGAGAGAGAATGATAGGAAATGAACATTTGCACCAGTCTGAAAATGATTCAGATAAAGAGATGGTTTGATATAAGAAACAATGGCAGAAATTACATTCCTATTTCTAATTTTTTTTTGCAGCAAAATCTTCTTTTGTTCCATCCATTGCAAACAACTGCTCTGTTTAAACACTGATTGTTCTACATGGGTTGCATTTCTAGATTTGATATAGGGAGTGTAGTCGTTTTTCCACCACCTCACCAGAATGGTAGCTATACATTCAAGGGCGTAGGAACCCCTACAAATCTTGGGGGGGGGGGGGGAGCATTTAAGTAGGTGTGGCAATGTGAGGGTGGAGCTACAAAGGGGCGGGATCATTCAATGTTGCATGATTCTATTAAAGGAAAACTGTCATCCTGTTCACCCACACTAAACCCAATACACTGGGTTATAGTGTGGGTGAACAGGAGACTGATGAGGGGTCACTCCAGAGATCTGTTTCCATCTTCCGTGAATTGCATGCTGGAGGCTGGGCCTGCCGGCTCAATTTGAATATTAATTGTCATGGGTCATGTGATCGCTGCGCCAACTGAGCACTTATGTGGCCCACGACAATGAATATTCAAAATGAGCCAGTGGGCCCCGCCTCCAGCACGCAATTCACGGGAAGATGGAAACAGATCTCCGGAGTGCAGGTATGTAGTAGTCAGTGACCCCTCATCGGTCTCCTGTTCACCCACACTATAACCCAGTGTATTGGGTTTAGTGTGGGTGAACAGAATGACAGTTTTCCTTTAAAATTTAACTTTAGGCTCCCCATTACAGGTACCATTGGGGAGCAGTGAATTCAGGAGACAGCAATTAAGGCAGGACTGTGGGAGATCAGGCTCTTTACAGCCTGTGCAGGCACCATTAAGTCATGCATTGCTTATCCTGTACTCATCCTGAGTTATATCCTGTATTATACTCCAGAGCTGTACTCACTATTCTGCTGGTGGGGTCACTGTGTACATACATTACATTACTCATCCTGTACTGATCCTGAGTTATATCCTGTATTATACTCCAGAGCTGTACTCACTATTCTGCTGGTGGGGTCACTGTGTACATGCATTCCATTACTTATCCTGTACTGATCCTGAGTTATATCCAGTATTATACTCCAGAGCTGTACTCACTGTTCTGCTGGTGGGGTCACTGTGTACATACATTCCATTACTTATCCTGTACTGATCTTGAGTTATATCCAGTATTATACTCCAGAGCTGTACTCACTATTCTGCTGGTGGGATCACTGTGTACATACATTACTTATCCTGTACTCATCCTGAGTGATATCCTGTATTATACTCCAGAGCTGTACTCACTATTCTGCTGGTGGGATCACTGTGTACATACATTACTTATCCTGAGTTATATCCTGTATTATACTCCAGAGCTGTACTCACTATTCTGCTGGTGAGGTCACTGTGTACATACATTACATTACTTTTCCTGTACTGTAATTATCGATAGTACTGTATCTGGTACAATCAATTAGTATCTCCTATCAGTACTACACCATGTAGACTCACCCAGAGTACGCAGGTCTTGAGCAGGGTAGGCACACTGTTGCGGTGCACCAGCACGTTACTGCTGGTGCACACTGACAGCCGGTGATCCTCTGACCATGACAGTGGCTCCAGCATTGTGACTGTAAGGCAGAAGTTAGGATGTGGCTCCTGCTCCACATCTGGCAGTTGCTGGGCTACTAAAATCTTCTCCCATCACTGTCTATACAGGGAGAGATCATCACAACATGCCAGGACTACAAACAGATAAGGCTCCTGTCTCGCTGCCTGATCAGAGTCCCCCAGATCGCTCTGTACCCCAGACCCCTCTGTCCTCCTCCAGACCACTCTGTACTTCCGACTGCTCTGTACCCCAGACTCTTCTGCACCTCAGACTGCTCAATACCCCAGACCCTTCTATCCTCTCCAGACCCCTCTGTAACCCAAACCTTCCTGTCCTCTCCAGACTCTGTCCATTTTGCAGTTATTTGTGTAAAAATGACGGTAAAACCGCAACATTTATGCCACTATATTGCGCAAAATGTCACAATTTTACCATGATTTATGTCAAATTTGGAAGTGTAAGTGTGTATCGAAAGCTGTCCAGGAGGCCCCTTTTGGAATGCCCAGGTTAAACCTCCCCTAACACCTAACATGAGCTTAATACTGGAGACATTCTAAAGTCTACTGTGACTGTCCATTAGAGATGAGCGAACTTACAGTAAATTCGATTCGTCACGAACTTCTCGGCTCGGCAGTTGATGACTTTTCCTGCATAAATTAGTTCAGCTTTCAGGTGCTCCGGTGGGCTGGAAAAGGTGGATACAGTCCTAGGAGACTCTTTCCTAGGACTGTATCCACCTTTTCCAGCCCACCGGAGCACCTGAAAGCTGAACTAATTTACGCAGGCTAAGTCATCAACTGCCGAGTCGAGAAGTTCGTGACGAATCGAATTTACTGTAAGTTCGCTCATCTCTACTGTCCATGACAGCTTCTCATCTTTGGCGTGCAGGGAGCTCCCAGCGTGCACTGGGCTTTAAAAAGTGGCGGCGGCTGGTTCCCCCGCATGAATTCCTGGGGGGGGGAGGGGATACGTCTCCCTCATCACCCCGGTTCCTACGCCCATGTATACATTGTAAAGCTTTCAGTCCATGCATTTGGATTACCGTATTTACTGGTTATAGCCATTTCCATTCTGACCACCATTAAACAGGTTGTCTTAGCAGCAACATTATTCCTTATGCATAGGATAGGAGATCAGTGTATGAGCGGAGGTCCTAAGTCTCCATTCTGAGGGCTGTATTCTGCTACCTCTACCAGTTTCCTAGACAGTGAATGGTAAGAAGTGCGCAAGTGTAATCGATGTTCTGTTCAAACAGGATACTTGGGATCCTCCTTCTTGCTAGGGGTCCCAGAGGTAGGATTCCCACCGATCATACCCTAAACCTAGAGAAAAAGTTTATAAGTGTTGTTGGTGGGACAACCCATTAGTTTTTATTAAAGGGTTACAAAATACATTTATTATGTTAAAATGGAAACAAATGGAAAATGTGAAATGCAAAAATGGGTAAAGTACACTAATAAATAAGGGCAAAAAAGAAATACTATACTATACAATAGAGACCTCTAAACAAAATAATCTAGTTCTCTAGTCCTATAGTATCCGCACACCCACCATACTTATGTACACTCCAAACCCTAAACAATCAGTGTCAGTCATGACTAAAAACCTCAATAAAGGAAGAAATGGCTGGCACCCCCGAATGACAATCTAACTGACAGATAAGATACAAAGAGGAAGTCAAGACAGACCAGGGGAAGTACAACGCCAAGGTAGCAGAGATTATTCACTACTCCACATTATCATGCCAAATGATCTATATAAGACAGCCAAGGCTGCCATACCACCTCAAACTGAGTCTGCATATCTGGGAGACAACAATTTCCAACATCTAGCTATGGAGATTTAAGCAGCAAGGAAATTAAATAAATAAGTTTCACCATACATACGGTAAATAAATTTCACCATGGGGCACCCCCTTTAAAGGGGTTATCCAGGAACAGAAAAACACAGGTATTTTCTTTCAAAGACAGCTCCACCACTGTCTCCAGGTTGGGTGTGGTTTTACAACCTGGCTCCATTCACTTTAAAGAACCATACCCAACCTGGAGACAGACGGGGAGCGGTTTTTGAAAGAAAGTAGTGCTGTTTTTCTATTCCTGGATAACCCCTTTAAGCTTATTTTTATGCCATCATTGGCTATTGCTATAATATTGAGCAATGTGGCTACCATGGCTATCAAAGAAAGATTTCAGCTCTAGTTTTGCAACGACTCGAGAGCCAGTGGTTGGGGCCTAGTCTGTATTAAGTAAGTGATCCAGCCTTTTCATGAAGTCTCAGTTTTGAGGCATTAGAACAAATATATGCCATATTTTTTCTTCCAGTTTCACAGTAGAGGTTTCGCCGTTTCCAGTTTGCCGACCACATGTTGATTTCTCTCTATGCACACCTGTTGTGGTCTGATATTTCTCCTTTCTTTATGACCATTGTTCCTTTAAGGAGTTGTGTAGCTCAAAGACGCCATGTTCCAAGGGGATCAAGGATCAGTTGTCATATGCATCAAAGGAATAAGCTCTCCCGTCCTTTCTTCATAAAAAATATAAGACCCCAGAAGATAGGTAGATTATTTTCAAAACTTTTGTAAGCTTGTTGTCAAACTTGAGCTCAGTTCTCATTTTGGAAATACAAAAGGGGTACACAGAATAGATTCTACCAACCCTGATGTCATAGCAGCCTTGTTACCTCACCTACATATCATGCATATAACTCATCTAAACTCATCCTTTGTGCATCGGTGTTGTTGGTCTTCATACGCCTAATAGCTCTGGTCAGTTTTGCCTATAGCAAACAATTAGATTGCTTCTTTTATTTTTCAGTTTTTGTCCATAGCAACCAATTAGATAGCTTTTTTGAAATTTTTTTTAGAGACCTTTTTTTGTAACAATTAAACTACGGGAAACTGCATATGCACAGGTTTTGATAAATCCCCCTCAAAGTGCCCAGATTTATTGAGGTGTGCTCCTTTCAATAAATTTGGTGTAGATCACTTCAGTTGTTCCTTTACTGAGAAAAATGAGTCTCACTAAATGTAGGCCATTGGGTGTAAATAACAAGCACCCTTCACTTGAGTGTGTACATGGATTCGGCTGCTGTTACATGAAATGTGCTGTATCCTCGAAGAGGATAAGAAATAAGATGATAAAGGTGCTATTAGGCCAAAAGTGCTCTTATGGGTTTCATGGTGACAGGTTAGTAAAATCTGCTACCAAGTAAGACGTTTCTTGTTGCATCATATATTTATCTAGAGGTAAGGAAGATGTCAATTTCGCTGTATCTTGCAGCTTTTCTAAAGTAAGTACTCCAGTGGGTGACTATTTATATGGAGCTTACTGTAGAATTGTGACATACAGTAACCACTGAACAGTGGCTTTTATATTATATTTATAGATAGAATTGAAAGGGACAATTCAGCCCAGAGATCAATTGTTCTTTACTGGGTTTTCTTCATTCTGTTGATCTGTAACATTTTGGGTTGTTGGAGTAATAAGGGGGTGAGACTTAGGCTGGGTTCACACTACGGTTTGTAACTACGGTTCCCGTATACGGCTGGGAGGAGGGGTGGGAGGGGCTTAATTGCGGCGCCATATTCGGGAACCATAGTTAATGTAGGTCTATGAGCCGACCGGAGTGAACCGCAGCCTCCGGTCGGCTGCGTTTTCGGCCGTATGTGGTTTCCCGACCGCAGGCAAAAACGTGGTCGGCCACGTTTTTGCCTGCGGTCGGGAAACCGCATACGGCCGAAAAAGCAGCCGACCGGAGGCTGCGGTTCACTCCGGTCGGCTCATAGACATACATTAACTACGGTTCCCGAATACGGCTCAGTGTGGGCGCCGCGATTAAGCCCCGCCCACCCCTCTTCCCAGCCGTATACGGGAACCGTAGTTACAAACCGTAGTGTGAACCCAGCCTTACTTAGCATTCTGTTGCAGACAAGGCAGAGGGGGAGGCTCCTGCTGAGTCCAGTTGTCTTACACCCAGACAAGGAAAGGGAAAATGGACGATCGCCTAGAACACACAGAGAATATTTTATATATTGTGGGAGATTAGCTCCATAGCACCAGTCAAATAGTGGCAAAATAGAGCAGCCAGTGACAGGGATACTGAAGTAACACTTGTTCAGGGCTTCTCCTGTCTTCTTTTTTCAGTATCAAAACAAATACAGCCTTCACATTTAGGCATAAACACGAAAACAAATCCTGCTAATCCAGCGCTAACTATACTATAATCTCTTAATCCTAATCTTATAATCCTGTCTAACTTTTTGATGTTGCAAATTTAGCAAGCTAAATTTCTGGGTTTCCCATATCTCACTCAGCTTTCCCTGAAACCTGGTCTTCACATACAACGGTACCTTGGAGAAGCATAGTGATCCCAGACTATAATTTCTGGCATTGTCTCATATATCTATCTATACAGTGATCCCTCAACTTGGATGGCCTCAGGTTACAATAATTTCAACATACAATGGTCTTTTATGGAGCATTGTAAGTTGAAACCAGACTCAACATACAATGCTACAGACAGTCCAGATTTGTGAAACATGTCAATGGCTGGAAGAACTGACCAATCAGAATGGGCATTCACTGGTAAAACCCCTGTATTACTGAAGCGTATGCACTGACTGGTGTCTGGTAGCGCCCCCTACAGTACAGGGAGGTATTACATGTTCTGTACACTTTACCTGTATTACTGAAGTGTATGCACTGACTGGTGTCTGGTAGCGCCCCCTACAGTACAGGGAGGTATTACATGTTCTGTACTCTTTACCTGTACCAGGGTTACCTGCTCCTCTGGACACCAGGTAAGGGCGACGCCATGTTACTTTTTTAGGACACTGCGTGTACCGTACCGGACCCCGAAGAAGCTCCTGTCCTCTACATAGACCAGTGTTTCCCAAGCAGGGGGCCCCCAGCTGTTGCAAAACTACAACTCCCAGCATGCCCGGACAACCAAAGGCTGTCCGGGCATGCTGGGAGTTGTAGTTTTGCAACAGCTGGAGGCTCCATGCTTTGGAAACACTGATATAGACAGTGATTTACAGCTCCCAGAAGATCTTTCTTACTTTTATATGTAAGGATTTGCTTTATCTATATTAGTTATCTACTTATTTTTCTTTAATTCTCACTTTTTCCTATTTTTTTGGATGACATTTTGGTGCCTTTAGAACCAATTAGCAGGTTTCCATAGAGTTCTGGTCTCAACATACACTGGTTTCAACATACAATGGTCGTCCCAGAACCAATTAATATTGTAACTTGAGGGACCACTGTATATAAATAGTGGGAGATTAGCTCCATAGGGCCAGGCAAATAGCAGTCACAGACAGGGACTGCTTGTCCAAATGCTAACTATACAATAATCTTCCTTATCCATACAGTTGGTTTTCTATCAGCCAGCAAACAAAACATTCATCAAATCACAATTTTGCTAAAAGGTTCGCTTATACGGTTTTGTATTTGAATACCGTATACAACCGTATAGCAAGCTCTATACATTGACCTCCCATACAAAAATGTACACAGCAAGATGTATCCGATTGAGTTAGTTTTTGGATTACATTTGTGTATTTTTTTGCCGTGCACAAAACAGCAGTCAAGCACGGTTTTGTGTCCGGTTCTGTCCTGTTTACAATGGGTTTTGTGTCCTTCATAAATACGTATACGGTTTTTATAACATTGTAGTCAATGGAAACCGTATTGAGCACCCAATTGCATATGGTTTGGTCAGTTTTTGAGGGATAAGTTTTCCAGAACAAAAACTGATTCAAAACAGTATGGCGAAATCGTGATGTGGATGTAGCCTTACTCACACAGGTCAAATTGTCCCTTTTTGAGGCTGCAGACATTAGGGCTCTGATTCCCAACAGAGGGTCAAGTACCTCAAAGCTTTAGGCTAAGTTTCCACTTGTTTTTTTCTCTGTCAGTTTTTGGGATATCTGCCACTGCAGTTTTTGAGCCAAAGCCAGAAGTGTATTCAAAAGAAATAGAACATATAACGGAAGGACTTTTACTTCTCCCTTATTGATCCACTTCTGACTTTGGCTCAAAAATTGCAGTGGCAGTATTCCAAAAACTGCCAGAAAAAAAACAAGTGGAAACTTATCCTTAGCTAGCAGACTGAGTTTCCTCCTATCTTAAAGCCCATTAACCAGCTGTTTTCAGCATCTGTGCAAATCTGGACCACACTGACAAACTAGACTGGCCAGGAAGGAAATGAAAGACCCCACTACCAACCTGTTTTTCAATGCAAAAAGAAAAAACCCTCAGCCGGTATCATCTGCTCGTGGTTTAACTATTCCTGGATTCCTCATATCTCACCCAATTAGCTACATATGACAACCAGTATTTTTTTTTTTTTTTTGAAAGTGCACTGGAGCAAACGGTGCCTAATGTATTTAACGACACATCTTTCTATGTCCATTTGTGCCATTTGGCATAACTTGCACCCATTTCTGGCATAAATTATATTGTAAATTACATTAACAATATGGCCATATGTTATTTTTATTTCCTTGCAGTTTTTTTTTGCTAATTTTACGATGTGTGAGACCAATTTTGTAGCATACAAATGTTGAAATATCAGCTTAATAAATTCTCACCATATCTGGGAGACATAATGGAGAACAGTGGATCCGTAGTTAAAGGGTACTGGTAACTATCTCACACACCATCAGCACATCTAATGTCATAGTGACTTGACAGAAGTTTTGATCAGTGGGTGTCCAGCTGCTCAGACCCCCACCGATCCCTAAAATGTAGAAATGACTGTGCTTAGCTGACCGCATTGCCTGCCTATTTATGACTGTCATTGCTCAGCTCAGCTGTGTGAGTGGCCTGAATGGTGTTCAGATGGACAGAAAGCCCCTAAACTTTCTATAGGCTTTCTATCAATCCGTACACCACTTGTGCTGCTCAAAGAATACTGCTGCCCGCTCATTTTATAGATCTTGGGGGTCCCCTACTAATCAAAACTTCAGAAGTTTTTTAGTGTCAATAGGAAAAATGTATTGAAACGTAGAGCGAAAAACAATAAACATGTACAAGTCAATTCTTTGAGCAGTACATTTGAAATGTCAGCAGTGAGTGAAGGTAAGAGTATATGGGAAAGGGATGGGGTAATGTTTAGGGATGGGGTAGGAAAGAAAATAAGGGGTGTAACTCATATGATTTACACATAAAGAACAAGAAAGCAAAATAGTCACAAAACAGAGTAAACTAAAGGAAGTAGCGACTTAAAGGGGAACTGACAGACGGTTCACCCGCACTAAACCAAATACACTGGGTTATAGGGTGGTTAATAGGAGTAAAATGAAATCACTTACTAAAACTGGTTCAAGCATTTTGAACATACGGCCCCCTTGATATATTCTGCTCAGTGCACAATGAAGGTGGTAGCTAGCTTGCTGAGCTTCCCTGCCTCCGTTCTGTATGCTGTGCTTTGCCCACCATCTTAGCCATATTCACTATTCTATCCTAGTGACATGAAAGAAGAAAAGTTATTATGCAGGGGGTAGAGACAGCCTACAGCCCTGGCGGGGGAGTCAAAAATACTGCATGTCTGAAATTTTTCTCTGCTAAACTCCCCTAAGATAACAGACACCCGGCAACCCCATTCAGGTCAGTGGGATTCATCTGGACCCGGCAGTGTCAGTTTTGCTCCAACCCATTCAGGGAGAGCCGAATGGACCCTGATCAGAATGGAGCTCAGCAGTGATGTGAACCTAGCCTAACATGAATAAATAATAGTGTGGCCTTGGCTGCTTTGTTCCTGGCCATTTCTTTGGTTTCTATTAGAGCTTGTTCTGTTCTTTCTGTAAGCTGATACTGAGCCCAGGCTCTCTATAGGGTCCTAACAGTAGTGAAGAATACCTCCAAACAAATAGAAAAGCCTCCATATAAAACCTTTAGGGCTTATTCACACGAGCGGATTTTCTGTTACAGATCTGCTGCAGATTTGCTTCAGCAGATTTTGCTGCCCATTGAAGTCAATGGGCAGCAAAATCTGCTGAAGAAAATCTGCAGCAGAAAATCTGCTTGTGTGAATGAGCCCTTACCCTCACACGTGCTTATTTTCTGCTGAAGATCTGCTTATGCAGATTTTGCTGCCCATTGACTTCAATTCAATTGCAGCCGAAAATATGCACATGTGAATGTACCCTTAAACAAACTTCTGACACATCACAGTCCTGAGGCGAGCAGAAATAGGCTAAGTTTCCACTTGTGGTTTTTTCTGTCAGTTTTTGAGCCAAAGTCAGAAGTGGATCCATAAGGGAGTAGAAGTGTAAGTTCTTCATTTATATGTCCTATTTCTTTTGAATACACTTCTGGCTTTGGCTCAAAACCTGCAGTGGCAAATATCCAAAAACTGCCAGAAAAAAACAAGTGGGAACTTAGCCATAAAGGGAGATCTTACTCAGCTGAGCGCTTCTGCCCCCTGTTTTTTGTGATTGTTGGGGTTCTAGGCATCCAGCTCCCCACTGATCCCCAATGTCACTATGGCAGGTTTGAAGTTTAGTTTAGGTAACTTTTTAAGATCCATACTCTTCTATAGGCTCTGTCTTATTGTGATAGCCTGGGGGATGTAGGGTACGGGGAGTGTAGCTGTGCGGTGATTAAAGGGTGTTTGTTAACCCTTGCTATTCGTGACACCAGGGTGAGGGCTCCTCAGTAATGCTTGTCCTACCACCACCCTTCTCAAGAGCGATAGGGAGGTAGATAATAATAGAATGTCCACAACCGGAGAGTTTTCTGAAACAGGATTAACTTTTACTGAAGATTTTCTGCAAGCTTCAATAACAGAACAGTCTCTATGCATAACAACTGTTTTCCTTGGAGATTGACAAAAGTTGGGACTTTAGCAATTTAGAGTCTTTAAGGTATTATGCGCTATTCCACTGGATTTAGTTGCAGTCCAGTAGTCATGCTAGCATTAGCGGGGTTTAGATTAGAACCCACGGTTTTAGTTCAGCTGAGGCCGGTAGGTTTTCAGGCCTAGCGAGTCTTTGAAAGTAGCGCAGATCCATCCTGCTAGTTTGGCATCCACGAAAGCAGCAACCCAAGAGAGCAATAATTGGCTACAGCTCCTTTATATGGGCAGGGGCTGGACTAGTGCTAATTGGTCCATACTGATGTCAATCACCATTACAAAGGCTTGTAGGTAACACGTGACCCAAGGACCTCCAAAGGTCCTCCAAAATACCATAGAGGATATTTACATGGTCACATGACCGAAGGTCCTGAGATGCTAAACAAGGTAAGCATTATACATTATTATAAAATATATATTATTATTAAATATATACATGTATTAACATTAGAGAATTAGACTTCAGGAGAGGCGACTAGGGGCTGTCCCACCTGAGGAACCCTACCTGAACGTAGTTACTCTGACTTTGGGGACCTCTACACTAGGTACAGTATGCAATGCGGTACCGGGACACCACATTATGTCTCCATATTACATTGTTTTTATAGTGTTAAATAAAGCAAGGTACAAGAAAATGTGGTCGCTTCTCCAGGATAAAGCCGTCCCTGGTGTCCAGCTAGAATCAATGAATGGAGTTTGTGGGACCCCCAATCAAACATTTTAATATAAATAATAAAAGAAAACCTTGTTTTTCACCACCTGGAAAATCGTTATTTCAAGATACATGTTCCTAGCAATTGCCCCAGACGCTACTTTAGGATCCTTTTCCCTGAGTGATCTTGCCGGATCCTCGCCCTTACGTGACAAATATGATTTTTTATTTTTTTAAACGAAAGATAAATTTGATCGGTTCTCAAGGTCTATTAATATAATAGCTTAATAGTAATACATTAACATAAATAAAGAAATAGATAGATGAAGAGAATAAAATGAATGAATATTGTATGTTATTCTGGTTATAATGAGGAATGTGCCCATGTCCTCATTATAACCAGAAAAACATAAAATATTAAAGGGGTACTCAGGTGAAAACCTTTTTTCTTTTAAATCAACTGGTGGCAGAAAGTTAAACATATTTGTAAATTACTTCTATTAAAAAATCTGAATCCTTCCTTTACTTATTAGCTGCTGAATACTACAGAGGAAATTCTTTTCTTTTTGGAATGCTCTCTGATGACATCACGAGCACAGTTCTCTCTGCTGACGTTATTATAATAATAACGCTTTATTTATTGTTGTCCTTAGTGGGATTTGAACCCAATTCCCCAGCACTGCAAGACAACAGTGCTAACCACTGAGCCACCATGCTGCCCTTAGCATGCATCTGCTATGCATGGTTGCTAAAATGGACAGAGATGTCAGCAGAGAGCACTGTGCTCGTGATGTCATCAGTGTTCCAAAAAGAAAGGAATTTCCTCTGTAGCATTCAGCAGCTAATAAGTACTGGAAGGATTAAGATTTTTTAATAGAAGTAATTTACAAATATGTTTAACTTTCTGCCACCAGTTGATTTAAAAGAAAAAAGGTTTTCACCGGAGTACCCCTTTAATATTCATTCTTTTTATTCTCCTCGTCTATTTATTTATTTATTTTAATTGATTACTACTAAGCTATTATATTAATAGACCTTGAGAACCGATCGAATTTCTCTTTCATTTTTTGCAAATCCCATTTGGGTGTTTTTGGGGCTCACACCCTGATTGTCCTTTCTCCGTCGCCGCTGACAGATTGCGCACACATCAACCAATCTCGATTATTAATTTTTTTAAATAAAACGTACAAAAAAATGTGAAAACAGACTTCCATACATACAATTTTTAAACGTATCCGATTAATTTAGGATTTTAGGCCAAAAAATTTAGGACGGTTGCAAAAAATGGTTATGTGAATGCGATCCCAGTGGTCTTCAACCTGCGGACCTCCAGATGTTGCAAAACTACAACTCCCAGCATGCCTGGACAGCCGTTGGCTGTCCGGGCATGCTGAGAGTTGTAGTTTTGCAACATCTGGAGGTCCGTAGGTTGAAGACCACTGGACTCTATCCTGTAGATTGGGGTAGTCCGATCGGTCCTGTATAATGGGATTATTATCATTAATGTAACATCTGGGGACTGCAAGCCTAAAGGAATATATTACAGCAAGGGGACATAAGAATTTGGAGTTAGGACAGATGAGAGAAATGTGCACAATACTAGAGATCAGTGTTGCCCAACCTGCAGCTCTTCAGCTGTTGCAAAACTACAGCTCCCAGCAATGCGGGCATGCTGGGATTTGTAGTTTTGACACAGCTGGAGAGCTACAGGTTAGGCAACACTGCGGTTAATACTGTATATAAATTAGTGCCCTCAACCAAGATGGTTGCCTCTATATGACATTCCAGTTCCCAGGATAAAAATCTCCATGGTGACGTTCCACGGGCTGCGCCTAGCGTCAGGGCACGTGACCCATGAGTCGGCTGGGTGGAGGTGGGGAGGCACTGCGCAGGCGCGCTCGGCGCCCAGGTGAGTTAGAAGGGGCGGAGACAGCGTGTAGCCCGGGCGGGCGGGGAAGCACCCGCTTGGGACAGAAGAAGCAAAAGAAGAAGAGGAGGAGGCGGCTCGGGGGTCGTGGTCGGTGGCTGCTGCCCCGTGGTGCCGCTAACATGTCTTCCAACACGGCGCCCGCTACTTCTTCGGCAGCTGTCAGTATTCTGCCCACCACCACAGCCAAGACTAAGACCAAGAAGAAACACTTCGTGCAGCAGAAAGTCAAGGTGTTCCGGGCCAGCGACCCGCTCGTCAGTGTCTTCATGTGGGGAGTCAATCACTCGGTGAGGCCCGGCCTGACGGGAGAGAAGTGCGGGGCACCTGTAGAGTGGAGAGAGAGCGCCCCCAGCAGGTGACAGGAGGGATGACGTCTAGGTGAGCGCACTCTCATGACGGCCCGGCCGGCTCTGTACAGTAAGGGTTAATTCACCTAGACGTCATCATACTGGGGCCTCCAGAGCTTGTGGGACTAAAAGTTCCAGGAAGTGTTGGATGTAGCAGAATCTTGTGATCCCTTTCCTATTGGACTAACAGTACTTTGTCATTTACCACACAGTATTATGGGGGAGAGTTATCAACACCTGGCCAGAGGAAAAGTTGCTAGGTTGCCCATAGCAACCAATCAGACCAACCAATCAGATGGCTTCTTTCATTTTGCACAGGCCTTTTCTGAAACGAAAAAGCAATCTGGTTGCTATGGGCAACTCAGCAACTTTCCTCTGGACAGGGTTTGATAAATTTCCCCTGGTAAGGTGTTAATTACATATGGGGACCGGATCCAGCTGGGAGATGGGAAAACCGGGCGCTCCTGTATCCCGGACCAGGCCCCCATCTCATTCATTTGAGTGAGCAGACTGGAGTCAGATAGTGACTCTGGTTGGTTCATTTTTTGCCCCGTATCTGGTTTTGTGACTGCACCCAGAACCGTGGTACAGTGACCTACGATGACCCCGACATACGATAATTTCATCGCATGTTGAAGGCAGCCTCAACATACGATGCTTTTGTATGTTGGGGCCATCGCATAAACGGCTATCCGGCAGAGCAGACTGCCTCAGCTACTGCCGGATAGCGGTTTACGATGCCCCGTGTGGTCCGCTGACGATCACTTACCTGTCCTCGGGGCTCCGGCGGGTCCTCTTCGGGATCCTCTGCATCGTCTGCGCTTTACATCAACGTCATCATGTCCCTGCGCACGCCGTCCCGTCATCCAATAGGAGTGGCGTGCGTAGCGACGTGATGGCGGCGACGGAGAGCACGGATGCCGGGGAGGCAGAGGCCTTGCCGGAGCATCAGGGACACCCGGGGACGCGGCGACAGCGATGGAAAGCGACTTCCAGGGCAGCGGTGACGGTCCGGAGCGTCGGGGACAGGTGAGTACAACTTCCTCTAACAGTGTTCTACAACCTGCGGACCGCCAGATGATGCAAAACTACAACTCCCAGCATGCCCGGACAGCCAACGGCTGTCCAGGCATGCTGGGTGTTGAAGTTTTGCAACATCTGGAGGTCTGCAGGTTGTACACTACTGTCCTATACTTTACATTGCACGGATCCCTCAACATACGATGGTTTCAACAAACGATGGTCGGTTTTGAACGAATTACCATCGTATGTTGAGGGACCATTGTATACTACAGTTCTAGGTCTGGTCACAAAACCGAAAACTCCGGTCAGCTCATTCGAATAAATGAGATGGGGGCTGGGTCCCGGTTTTCCCATCTCCCAGCCGGATGCGGTCCCCATATGTAATAGACTTGGTGTGAACCCAGCCTTAGATCAATAAAAAAGGTATTACGAGATTCTGCTATGATTTTCCATCCTAATCACTGGACTAATTTGGCTGCTCCATACTGCTGTATGTTCCTTTGGTATTACTAGATTTATTGTAAGGGCTATACCCCCTCCATTTCTTACCTGTGGCCATATAGGGGCGGCAGCACGTTCCCTTGTTGTCCAGCAGCCTATTTAGTGAAGAGGGGGCAGCACACAATCACAATCTTCCACTTCCTGCATCTTCTCCCGGGGACTCGCAGAAGAGCGTGTGCCTGGCCCCCTCCTTACTAAACATTAGGGGTGTGAATCGCCAAGAATTTGGTGATTCGATTCGAATCGCGATACCAGTGTGGCGATTCGATATATCCCGATATATCGCGATACCGTCTAGGTGACGATACATCGTGATATATCCCGATACATCGCCCACCTGGGAGCATTCATAGATCCTAATAGACGCCGCTGTCAGCTTTGACAGCGGCGATCTAGTACTCCGGTGCTCACTTTTCTCATTTTATCCCGTCCGGGCTGCAAAATAAAAGAAAACGCACTTTATCTTACCTGCCAACGAGCCCCCGGAACCCCCCTTACAGGCATTCGGTCCCCGGGCTGTATTCTTCTTAATTCCTGTTAGGCTGAAGCTCCGTGTGACGTGCTGGACTAACAGGAAGTAAGAAGAATACAGCCCGGGGACCAAACACCTGTACCGGAGCTCCGGGGGCTCGTTGGCAGGTAAGATAAAGTGCGTTTTCTTTTATTTTGCATAACATGAGAAAAGTGTGCACCGGAGTACTCCTTTAATAGCCAGCCGCGGCGATCGCCGCATGCTGGCTATTAGCGGCGGCCCCCGGCTACTGAAATCAGCCGGGGGTCGCATAGTACGGAGCGGGCACGAGTCGGAGCCCGCTCCATACACCCAGAGCGACGCTGTGTCAGATCCGGCCTGCCTGGCTCCACAAATGTGGAACTTTTATCTCCTGATGCCCGGGACATGCTGTTCCGGGCGTCAGGAGATAAAAATTCCACATCCCTAAAAGAATCGATTCAAAAATATTTTGAATCGATTCAGTATCGGCAAATGAAAAAATCGCGATTATCGCGAGAATCTATTTTTTTCTTACATCCCTACTAAACATGCTGCCCAGGACCACAGTTTCATATATACATAGTGATAATTGCGGGCACAAAATGTGGTGTGAATGCGCCCTTATACTAATGTGGCCTTGCTTTCCTATTCTCTTGGCATAAGATACCTATAGATGAGCGGCGCAGTATAATCAGCATTGAAAGAAAAGGAAAAACGCTTGCATTAGGGTAGGGTCAAAAGTAGCGCATCCGCAGCTGACGGTAGAGCAAGCATCACATAATGATGGCAGAGCAAGCTATCTTGTAGCTCTGTGTGTCAGCTCGTGACTTACGGCGGGAAATCCACCAGTACGAACAGACACACAGAGCTACAAGCAGGGAGTTAGCTCTGTCATCACACAGTTACCTGGTCACAGCAGGGAGCTCGCTCTGCAGTTGCTCTGTGACTGTCGGCAGTGCATCCGCAGCATCAAATACGCTGTGTGACCCTACCCTTAAGCTAGGTTGACATCAGCGTTGTGCTCCCTTACGTTTTCATTTATTTATTTTTTGCACCAAACATGTCGCCACATGTAAGTTCACATCATTGCTGAGCCCCGGCCTGTTCTGGGTCTGTTTGGCTCTCCCTGAGAAGGTCTTACTACAATAGACACCCATGGGTCCTATTGACTTGGAATGGGGTCCATCAGGTTTCTGTCAATGTCGGTTGTATTGCAGTGGTTGAGAGAATAGAAAACTACCGCTTGCAGTATCTTTTTCTTTTTTTTTTTCTTTGCTGATGTCCCGTAGTTTTAACAGACTTTAACTGAGCACAATGCTATGTATACTTGGTCTTAGTCACATCGCCTTATGCCAAGAGAAAGTAAGGATGGACATAGGGATATACAGAGGGAGCACATATATACAGTGGTCCCCCAACATATCCAAATGGTCCATCATTTGTTGAAACCATCGTATGTAGAGGGATCCATGCAATGTAAACAACCTGCGGACCTCCAGATGTTGCAAAACTACAACACCCAGCATGCCCAGACAGCTAATGGCTGTCCGGGCATGCTGGGAGTTGTAGTTTTGCAACATCTGGAGGTCCGCAGGTTGAAGACCACTGGTATTGGAGGTAATACGTGTCCCCGCCACTCCGGACTATCACTGCTCGTCACCGCTGCCCTGGATGTCGCCTTCCATCTCTGTCGCCGTGTCCCCGACACTCCGGCAAGGCCTCTGCTTCCCCCGGCATCTACGCTCTCCGTCGCCGCCATCACGTCGCTACGCACGCCGCTCCTATTGGATGACGGGACGGCGTGCGCAGCGACGTGATGACGTAGATGGAGAGCACAGACGATGCAGAGGATCCCGAAGAGGACGCGCTGGAGCCCCGAGGACAGGTAAGTGATCGTCAGCGGACCACACGGGGCACCGTAAACGGCTATCCAGAGGCAGCTGAAGCAGTCTGCGCTGCCGGATAGCCGTTTATGCGATGGCCCAGACATACAAAAGCATCATATGCTGATGCTGCCTTCAACATGCGACGGCCTCTGAGAGGCCATCGCATGTTGAAATTATTGTATGTCGGGGCCATCGTAGGTTGGGGGTCACTGTAAATACATATAGGGATGCCCAATTGACTTGAATGGGAGTTATGTATACAGCACAGTACTGTAAGCTATTTCCATAACTCACACTAATGTCAGCAAGAGTTATGTTCTCATTCAGTCTGTTTCCAACCACTAGAGACCCTGACAGTTTTCTATTTTTATTTTTTTTATATAACTGATTATTTATGACAGTTAACTTTTAACCCCACTGGGGAGATATATCAAAACATGTGTTATGTAGTTTTTCATAGCAACCAACCAGATTGCTTCTTTCATTTTTAAAAATGAAAGAAGCAATCTGATTGCTTTGTATAGACAACTGCTCCTCTACACAAGTTGGTACATTTTCCAAATTGATTTTATTTTCCTTTTTACAAATTCTGCACCAAAGTTCACAACAAATCTGCATCAAAATTGGCATAACCTGGCACGGATTTGCAGACATGTCAAAAGTTTTAATTGGTCACTAGATAGAGCCAGTTAAAGAGTACAGCAGCGCTCAATCTGTCACTTTGCAGGTGAAAGATTCCATAGACTATACAGAACTCAGTGCCTGCAATATTAACTGAGCCAGGGACTTAACCCCTTAAGGACTCAGCCCATTTTGGCCTTAAGGACTCAGACAATTTAATTTTTAAGTTTTCATTTTTCCTCCTCGCCTTCTAAAAATCATAACTCTTTTATATTTTCATCCACAGACTAGTATGAGGGCTTGTTTTTTGCGCGACCAGTTGTCCTTTGTAATGACATAACTCATTATATCATAAAATGTATGGCGCAACCAAAAAACACAATTTTTGTGGGGAAATTAAAACAAAAAACGCAATTTTGATAATTTTGGAAGGTTTCGTTTTCACGCCGTACAATTTATGGTAAAAATTACGTGTGTTCTTTTTTCTGAGGGTCAATATGATTATAATGATACCCATTATTACATACTTTTATATTATTGTTGCGCTTAAAAAAAAATCACAAACTTTTTTAATCCCTTTATTTTGATGACCTATAACTTTTTTATTTTCCCGTATAAGCGGCGGTATGGGGGCTCATTTTTTGCACCATGATCTGTACTTTTTTTGATACCACATTTGCATATAAAAAACTTTTAATACATTTTTTATAATTTTTTTTTAAATAAAATGTATTAAAAAAGTAGGCATTTTGGACTTATATTTTTTTTTTCGTTCACGCCGTTAAGCGCACGGGATCATTAACATTTTATTTTAATAGTTCGGACATTTACGCATGCGGCGATACCAAATATGTCTATAAAAAAAAATTTTTTACGCTTTTTGGCGTTAAAATAGGAAAAAACTGACGTTTTACTTTTTTATTGGGGGAGGGGATTTTTCACTTTTTTTTTTACTTTTACTTTTACATTTTTTTACATTTTTTTTACACTTGAATAGTCCCCATAGGGGACTATTCATAGCAATACCATGATTGCTAATACTGATCTGTTCTATGTATAGGACATAGAACAGATCAGTGTTATCGGCGATCTTCTGCTCTGTTCTGCTCGATCACAGACCAGAGCAGGAGACGCCGGGAGCCGGACAGAGGCAGGTGAGGGGACCTCCGTGCGGCGTTATGAATGAGCGGATCCGATCATTCATTCAAATCGCGCATTGCCGCAGATGCCGGAATCTGTATTGATCCCGGCACCTGAGGGGTTAATGGCGGACGCCCGCGAGATCGCGGGCGTCGGCCATTGCCGACGGGTCCTTGGCTGCGATCAGCAGCCGGGATCAGCCGCGCATGACACGGGCATCGCTCCGATGCCCGCGGTTATGCTTAGGACGTGAATGTACGTCCTGGTGCGTTAAGTACCACCGCACCAGGACGTACATTTACGTCCTGCGTCCTTAAGGGGTTAAAGGGGTACTCCCATGGAAAACTTTTTATTTATTTATTTTTATTTTTAAATCAACTGGAGCCAGAACGTTAAACATATTTTTAAATTACTTCTATTAAAAAAAAATCTTAATCTTTCCAGTACTTATTAGCTTCTGAATACTACAGAGGAAATGGTTTTCTTTCTGGAGCACAGTGCTCCCTGCTGACATCTCTGTCCATTTTAAGAACTGTCCAGAGTGGGAGAAAATCCCCATAGCAAACAGGAGACAGTATTCCTGTGTGTTCTCTGTGTAATACCTTGTGTGCAGCCATCACTTTCATAGAGGAGCTGTGCTGTGCACCGCTGTGACTAGAGATGAGCCAAGTTACAGTGATTCGATTCGTCACGATCTTCTCGGCTCGGCGGTTGCTGACTTTAGCCTGCATAAATTACTTCAGCTTTCAGGGCCTCCGGTGTATAGGAATGTACTCATAGCATAGTGCACTCTTGTTTATACAGAAATGATAGTATGGTGCTCTCCATTATATTATAACAGTACATCCCAGTATAATATGGTGAACCCATATAGTGCATATACTGGGTCTCCCCATAGAGCAGTGGTCTTCAAACTGTGGCCCTCCAGATGTTGCAAAACTACAACTCCCAGCATGCCCGGACAGCCAACGGCTGTCCGGGCATGCTGGGAATTGTAGTTTTGCGACATCTGGAGGGCCACAGTTTGAAGACCACTGCCATAGATTATAAATTGCACAGTGCCCTCTTGGACTGCCATGTCCTGTGAGATGGGCGCTCACTGGCAGTGTATTTGCTAGTGTTCTTTTGTGGGGTGGGATGCTGGTGGTGGTCTGTTGTAGCAGAAGTGGTTTAATACCCTGTTGTAGTATGTAAAGTGCAGATTCAGATCTCCTGAATGATGCTTGGAGGATCCTTCTTCCTACATTGTCTGAAGACCCACAATTAGAGATGAGCGAATTTACAGTAAATTTGATTCGTCACGAACTTCTCGGCTCGGCAGTTGATGTCTTATCCTGGATAAATTAGTTCAGCTTTCAGGTGCTCCGGTGGGCTGGAAAAGGTGGATACAGTCCTAGAAAAGAGTCTCCTAGGACTGTATCCACCTTTTCCAGCCCACGGGAGCACCTGAAAGGTGAACTAATTAAGGCTGGGTTCACACTACGGTTTCTTCCATACGGGAGCGCATACGGCAGGGGGGAGCTGAAACCTCGCGCTCCCGTATGCCTTCCCATATGTCATTCATTTCAATGAGCCGGCCGGAGTGAAACGTTCGGTCGGCTCATTTTTGCGCTGTATGCGCTTTTACAACCGGACCTAAAACCGTGGTTGACCACAGTTTTAGGTCCGGGGGAAAAAGCGCATACAGCGCAAAAATGAGCAGGCCAGACCGAACGTTTCACTCCCGCCGGCTCATTGAAATGAATGACATATGGGAGCGCGAGGTCTCAGCTCCCCCCTGCCGTATGGGAGAAAACGTAGTGTGAACCCAGCCTTATGCAGGATAAGTCATCAACTGCCGAGCTGAGAAGTTCGTGACTAATAGAATTTACTGTAAGTTCGCTCATCTCTACCCACAATAGACACCACATTGTCTATATACTTAGTCATGTAGCTTTGTTGCTTCTTAGGCTGATGTCACACACAGCAGTTTTTGGAAAACCTCCAGTTAAGCTTTTGAGTCACAGCCAGAAATGTATTCAGAAGCTATGAGAAATATAAAGGAAGGACTTGTACTTCTTCCTGCAGGATCCACTTCTGGCTTTTACTCAAACTACAGTGGAGGTTTTCCAAAAAAACTATGGCATGTAAGACCTGCCTAAATAATGTGACAGTTCTAGGCATTAGCTGCAGTGTTTTTCACACTTTATGCAGCTGGCATGAGACATGTTCAGCATAGCCCAGTTCTTTCTCTTGCTGTGTCCCCACTGCAGGCTGCCTGTTACTCAAGGTTAAATGACAATATGTGGGGTCGGCCATTTACATTTTTCCAGTAGCTCTTTCACAGTAAACGTTCGTTCACCATAAATAATCACTTTGTTTTCTTGCTTCACAGAACAGCAGGGACCTAATTGTTGGGTCAGAGGGATACATAGCTCCGAGTCAGTGATGCAGATCTGCTCACTTCCTGACATGGCCCTGTTATTCTTGTACATATGTATCTGGATTAATACAGTATGTATTGTCACTATCTCGAAACTTCTTAGGCCAGGTTCACCCAGTGTTGTATTTTATGCTCAAATCTTTGTAATTGAAAAATATAATGTTGGACGTCTTGGTGATTAGACCAAAATCACTGTATAAAATACATTAAGAGATTTTCCGCTCTGTCAACACAGCGTTAGGTTTAATCATACCAGACAACATTGGTGGATGCCATGCTGCTGCCCGTGCATGTGTTTTTTTTTTTTTTGTTGCATGTAAATGTCTATTCAGTAAATTACAGACATTTACTACATACACACAACAATAAACATAGTGACATAGTAACATAGTGCATAAGGTTGAAAAAAGACCAAAGTTGCTGGGAGTTGTAGTTTTGCAACAGCTGGAGGCACCCCAGTTGTGTAACACATGTTCTTACTCTGCAAAAAGGCATCCAGACCCCTTTTAAATTCTTCTACAGAGTTCCCCATGACCACCTCCTCAGGCAGAGAATTCCAGTCTCACTGCTCTTACAGTAAAGAACCCCTGTCTGTGCTGGTGTAGAAACCTTCTTTCCTCTAGACTTAGAGGATGCCCCCTTGTTATAGATACAGTCCTGGGTATAAATAGATCATGGGAGAGATCTCTGTACAGTCCCCTGATATATTTATTCATAGTTATTAGGTCGCCCCTAAGTCTTCTTTTTTCTAAACTAAATAACCCTAATTCTGATAATCTTTCTGGGTACTGTAGGTCTCCCATTCCCCGTATTACCCTGGTTTGCCTGTCTTTGAACCCTCTCCAGCTCCACTATATCTTTCTTGTACACTGGTGCCCAGTACTGTACACAGTATTCTATGTGTGGTCTGACTAGTGATTTGTACAGTGGAATTATTTCCTTGTCTTGGGCATCTATGCCCCTATTGATGCCACCTATGATTTTATTTGCCTTGGCCGCAGCTGCCCGACATTGGTCACTACCGCTAAATTTACTATTAACTAATACTCCTAAGTCCTTTTCCACGTCAGCCGTCCCAAGTGTTCTCCCATTTAATACATAATCCCAGCCCAGATTTTTCCTCCCCATGTGCATTACCTTACATTTATCAGTGTTGAACCTCATCTGCCACTTCCCAGCCCAAACCTCCAACCTATCCAGATCCATTTGTAACAGTGCACTGTCCTCTATAGTAGTGCTGGGTGGTATACCGGTTCATACCAAATACCTTTTTTTTTTTTTTTTTTTCCTGCATGATATGAATTTTGCCTATACTGCAATATCGGTTGGGTCCCTCACAACCCCCCCCCCCCCCCCTCGAATGAGTGAATTATCTGCCGCAGCGCGCTGTCCCCACATCTGGGAACTAATCCTATGTGACCCGCGAGCGCTGTTCTATGTTACCCGCGAGCGGTGACATGATGTGGGGACAGCGCAGCTAATTCATTTGGGGGGGGGGGGTTGTTGGAAGAGAAGCGGTGCCCAGGACACATGGAGGGGGGGGTCCCCCCCATGTGTCCTGGGCGACGCTTCTCTTCAACCCCCCCCCCCCCCAAATGAATTATGAATTATCAGCGGTGCTGTCCCCACATCGTCACCGCAAGCGCTCCTTAAATACCGTGGAACCGCCATCACTTACAAAAATACCGTGATATACGTTTTGTCTCATACCGCCCAGCTCTACTCTATAGTGTTTACCACTTTACAGAGTTTAGTATCATCTGCAAAGATTGCTACTTTACTATTCAACCCCTCCACAAGGTCATTAATAAATATTTTAAATAGAACAGGACCCAAGACTGACCCCTATGGTACCCCACTAGTAACAGTCACCCAATCAGAATAATTACCATTAATAACCACCCTCTGTTTCCTATCACTGATCCAGTTACTTACCCACTTACACACATTGTCCCCCAGCCCGATCCTTCTCATTTTATGCACCAACCTTTTATGTGGCACCGTATCAAATGCTTTGGAAAAATCCAGGTATAAGATATCCAGCGATTGCACCTGGTGCAGTCTGGAGCTCACCTCCTCATAATAGCTGATCAGGTTAGTTTGACAGGACCCACCCCTCATAAAGCCATGTTGGGGAAGAAATATCAAACCTTTAAAGGGGTACTCCGTTACCTTGCTGTTGGGGCTCCGCTTTCCAGCGTCCGGAAGTTATTGTTCCGAACAATTTGTGTGCGGGCTTCCGTGTTCAGGTTTGCCCCTCGTGACGTCACACCCGCCCCCTCAACGAAAGTCTATGGGAAGGGGGTGCTTCTTTTTTTTTTTTTTTTTTTTTTTTTTTACTACTAATCCCACAATTCCATTTTCCTCCCTCCCACACATCAGCCACCCCACCCATTGAAACATAAATGAGCTGCATCCATTCAAAAGACCCGTGGTTTTCAATCAGGGTGCCTACAGCTGTTGCAATAGTTGCAGATTCATCTCTCTCCCACCAAGCAGTCGCTCCACCCATTGAAGCAGACAGGCTCCCTGTCATCAGCTGACTAGTGAGGTCAGGTCTCGGCCGCATTGCAAGCTGGGAAAAATCTGAGACAGTCATCTTGTATGCTGTTAAAAATAAATATTGGGGTGAAAATCACAGAAGAATTGTGAGAAAACCGTCACACACAGGTACAGACACTATATTATGAACTACACTAACTTTACAGCCCCTGTAACATAGTCAAATAAAAAAATTTCCTGCAATACCCCTTTAAATTTCAGCTTTTGTTTTTCAGAGGCCTTTAAAAATGACAGCTGGAATCAGGATGTGGGAAAGTGCTCTACTGTTCCTTTAGCTTAATGTTTGAAAAATCTCCATTGTATAGAATATTGCTGTAAACTGTCTATCCATAAAAATCATTATAATTAACAGCTTTTATTTGTAGTTTTGCTTTTATAATATGTATACCAATATCAGAGAACTTTAGTTTGAAAATGACGTTCTGTAGGCCCAGATTTATCAAACTGTGTAAGGCTACATTCACACTTTGTCTCCGGCAGTGTGAAGCCCATTATTTTAGGATCGCGAATAGTGGGAGAAAAAAATAAAACCAGCACATTAGTACACTACATTGGTTGCTATGGGCAACTGCACTACTCTTCCTCTACACAGGTTTTGATAAATCTCCCTCTGTGTTTATAGTGAGAGACTAGTTTTAAAGGAGCTCTTTTAATTAGAAAAAAACATTTTATTATAATAAACTCATGAACAGTCACTTCTGTGTTTGGCATACATTTCATGAGGGGCTTTGTTCCCGTTTTCCTATAATGTCATGTGACTAACTTCTTCGGGTTTTCCTAACTTGATGTCATGTAGTCTGCCCCCAACATGCATTATAGGAAAGTGTACATCGATGTCAGATGGGAAGAAATGGGCTGTCATTAATCATCTCATATGGAGCGTCTGCCAGAGGTCTAGCCAGATGCCCAGTATAAATAGGGAGTTTAATATCCAAGTGCCCACTATAATATTGTATTATGCATGAACATTTCCCTGGAAGTGTTTATGTGTGTGTGTGTATGTATGTATGTATGTGTGTGTGTGTGTGTGTGTGTGTATATATATATATATATATATATATATATATATATATATCCATCCATCTATACATCCATCCATCCATCTATACATTATACATCCATCTATACATCCATCCATCTATACATTATACATCCATCCATCTATACATCCATCTATACATCCATCTATACATCCATCTATACATCCATCCATCTATACATTATACATCCATCCATCTATACATCCATCTATACATCCATCCATCTATACATTATACATCCATCTATCCATCCATCTATACATCCATCCATCTATACATTATACATCCATCTATCCATCCATCTATACATCCATCCATCTATACATTATACATCCATCTATCCATCCATCTATACATCCATCCATCTATACATTATACATCCATCTATCCATCCATCTATACATCCATCCATCTATACATTATACATCCATCTATCCATCCATCTATACATCCATCCATCTATACATTATACATCCATCTATACATTATACATCCATTCATCTATACATCTACCTATTAGATGTCTGAGCTGCCCACACACAAGTGGTGACCAGAGGCCATAATAATCTGAACACATTCGTGTGTTGTCTGGTTACCTTGGGACTTTTGTAGATGATTCATTGGGAGTATCAAATACTGAATCAGTGTTTCCCAACCAGGGTGCTTCCAGATGTTGCTAAACTACAACTCCCAGAATGCCTGGACAGCCAAAGGCTGTCCAGGCATGCTGGGAGTTGTAGTTTTGCAACATCTGGAGGCACCCTGGTTGGGAAACACTGTACTAAATGGTTACAAGTGTGATTTTCTGGTGGTCTCTGCTGCCTCCCTCCTACTTTCTGTCTGGGCATGATGCCCTTGCCAGCTGCTCACTAAACTGTTTTGTTTAACTTGATGTCTGCACTTTTGTTACAGTCATGCAAATAATCTTTTAGTGCCGGCCTTTACCGTCATCCGTCTGAACACTTAGAAGTTTGTTGGTTATTAAAATGATCTGTACGTATACCACCCTGGAAATAGTTGGCACCACTTGCCACCACTCTGGAAACAGAGCTCTTAGAGCAGACCATATAAATGTTGCCATCCGGTACATAAGGCTGTGAAGCACCAGCTAAACTTACTATGATGCACATGGCTGCATGAAGTGAAGTCAGCCCAGCCCTGGACGGGTCCCAGGAATAATGCTGCCAGTGTACCTAAAAAGAATGGCTGATGTGCACTGTCTCCCAACCAGGGTGCCTCCAGCTGTTGCAAAACTACAACTCCCAGCATGCTGGGAGTTGTAGTTTTGCAACAGCTGGAGACACTCTGGTTGGGAAACACTGGTTTAGGGAGTTGTTTTAGCTGGCGGTTCTTATCTTTTCCTTGCCCGTGAAACTTCCTGCTGGTTTATAGATTTATCTTTTATCCACCCAAACACGATTTTATATATTTTTTTTTTTAATTAATGTGAGTTTAAGCAGCTCTTGTATTGACAGTCTGCATTGTTCTGCAAGTTCTAATATACTTTGTATTTCAGTTTCTCAGTTCACATGCTTTCTACTTGTGACTCTGATACACTGAGAGGGGATGTCCTAATCTGTCCTTGCTGAGAGTGAGTTCTGGAAAGTATAAGACAGGTCTGACAATAACTCATAGTCCGCACCCTAGCCTCCCACCTAAAGGCCTTAGATTCCTCATGCTTTACCTTTTTTTTTTTTTTTCTTCATATGATCTAAACAGCAAAAGCCTTGCTACCACTTCACTGGACAAGTGAATCCCCTCCTTCTATCCCACATTGGTTACATAGGGTTGCAGACATTTGCAGGGTTTGTTTTGAAGTCAGATTTTACTTTATATTGCAACCATGACTAGACTTCTGTCAACTCTCCTTCTGTCAAATATTTCATTATTATGTTCTATTCATTGTATAGGAAATAAACTGAATATTGTTTGTGTTTTACGTGTTAAAATAACATCCAGTTAAGCGCAATTAACTTGCATTGCGTTGGGTGTTCAGTGTATACTGGCATGACCACCTAATGTGCTAAGTGCTGGTGGATACAAAGGCCCAGATTTATCAATCTGGGAGAGAAAAAACTGGAGAGATTTTGCACATAACCAATCACAGCTCTGCTTTCAGTTTCCCAGGCCGCTAGGATATGAAAGCTGCGCTGTGATTGGTTGCTATAGGCCAGTTTTTGTCTTGGACACATTGATTAATCTGGGCCACTGTCTCAAAATAGTGATCCTTAACCCCTTAAGGACTCAGCCCATTTTGGCCTTAAGGACTCAGACAATTTAATTAAGTTTTCATTTTTTCCTCCTCGCCTTCTAAAAATCATAACTTTTATATTTTCATCGCCAGACTAGTTTGAGGGCTTGTTTTTTGCGCGACCAGTTGTCCTTTGTAATGACATCACTCATTATATCATAAAATGTATGGCGCAACCAAAAAACACTATTTTTGTGGGGAAATTAAAAAGAAAAACGCAATTTTGCTAATTTTGGAAGGTTTCGTTTTCACGCCGTACAATTTACGGTAAAAATTACGTATGTTCTTTATTCTGAGGGTCAATACGATTAAAATGATACCCATTATTACATACTTTTATTTTATTGTTGTGCTTAAAAAAAATCACAAACTTTTTAACCAAATTAGTACGTTTATACTCCCTTTATTTTGATGACCTCTAACTTTTTTATTTTTCCGTATAAGCGGCTCATTTTTTGCGCCATGATCTGTACTTTTTTTTTGATACCACATTTGCATATAAAAAACTTTTAATACATTTTTAAAAATTTTTTTTTCTTTTTTTAATAAAATGTATTAAAGTAGCAATTTTGGACTTTTTTTTTTACGTTCACGCCGTTCACCGTACGGGATCATTAACATTTTATTTTAATAGTTCGGACATGTACGCACGCGGTGATACCAAATATGACTATTAAATTTGTATTTTTTATGCTTTTTGGGGGTAAAATAGGAAAAAACTGACGTTTTACTTTTTTATTGGGGGAGGGGATTTTTTTTACTTTTTTTTTTTTTTTTACACTTGAATAGTCCCCATAGGGGACTATTCATAGCAATACCATGATTGCTAATACTGATCTGTTCTATGTATAGGACATAGAACAGATCAGTGTTATCGGTCATCTTCTGTTCTGGTCTGCTCGATCTCAGACCAGAGCAGGAGACGCCGGGAGCCGGAAGGTGAGGGAACCTCCGTGCGGCGCTCTGAATGATCGGATCCCCGCAGCAGCGCTGCGGGCGATCCGATCATTCATTGAAATCGCGTACTGCCGCAGATGCCGGGATCTGTATTGATTCCGGCACCTGAGGGGTTAATGGTGGACGCCCGCGAGATCGCGGGCGTCGGCCATTGCCGGCGGGTCCCTGGCTGTGATCAGCAGCCCGCATGACACGGGCATCGCTCTAGTGCGTTAAGTACCACCGCACCAGGACGTACATTTACGTCCTGCGTCCTTAAGGGGTTAAAGGGGTACTCTGGTGGAATTTTTATGTGCGTGTGTGTGTATATGTATATATATAGATAGATAGATAGATAGATAGATAGATATAGAAAAAGCAGGGTGGGCTGCACCTCAAAGAAGTGTGAACATAGGTGCACGCAGCGGCAGGTCCCGGGTCCGTATCGCTAGAAGAACAGATTTGCTGCAGCACACAGAGTAGTGTCAAGTGGTTTATTTCAAGTGGAAGTCAGCCGGTCTCTTCGCCACTGCGAGAGTGCGCGCTGCCGACATATTTTATATGAAGACTCAGAACTGGATACCAGCTGGAGGGTTATAAGTTAAACCCCCGCTGGCTGAGGACTTCAATTCTTAAAGGGGCATACCCATTTGGTTTATTATATCCCCTGTATTGAAAGCATATGTGGCAGTAGTGGAGAAGAATTATAAATTATAATTATAAAGATACTGCCTGATGAAGCTGCGCATGCGCAGCGAAACGCGTTGCATCTAATAAATCCATTGATTTTACTTGGCTGCCTGATGGTTCCTCTCTGCGCCAGACAAACTCCTGACTCCCTGGTCATTCAGCTGACTAGTGAGTCAGTTCTCGGCTGCATTGCTACCTAGGAAAATTCTGAGACAACAGTCATTTTGTATGCTGTTAAAAATAAATATTGGGGTGAAAATCACAGAAGAATTGTGAGGAAACCGTCACACACAGGTACAGACACTATATTATGAACTACACTAACTTTACAGTCCCTGTAACATAGTCAAATAAAAAAAATCCTGAAAAACCCCTTTAATCGTAGGTCTTCTGAGAGCTCTTTTGTGCGAGGCATCATTCTCATCAGGCAATGCTTCTTGTGAAAAGCAAACCCAGAACTGGTGGGGTCTCGAACAGCTGAGAGGCCTGGCGAAGGTTCTCTATTTGCCTCCGGCTCGTCCGATTGGAGCTACAAAAAAGGCAGCCTGTAGTAATGGAGCGCCGATAACACTGATCAATGCTGGGCTATGGCATAACATTGATTAGTGCCTGCAATCACAAGATTGCAAGTAATAGTCCCCATGACAGTTTTTTCCTAAAAGTGTGTCTCAAGCTGTTGTAAAAACTACAACTCCCAGCATGCCTTTGGTTGTCTTGCAACAACTGGAGACACGCTGTTAGGGATAAAAAACTGTCTCATATGGGGACTAAAAAATTGTAAAAGTAAAAAGGTAATGCATGTAAATACACCCCTCTCCTAATAAAAGTTAAAATTAACACCACCTCTCTCCCCCCCCCCCCCCATTTTTACATAAAATAAACATATGTGGCGTTGCTACATATGTAAATGTCCAAACTATTAACCCCTTTCCGACCTATGAGATACCTGTACGTCATGAGTGGGAAGGTGTTCCCGACCCATGACATACAGGTACGTCATGAACATTTTTGCCGCTACTCGCGGCATCTCGCAGCGCCCGGTAAGATGGTGGCTATCACTGATAGCCAGCCAACTTACCATGCGACCACGGGGGGTTTCATCCCCCACCCCCCCCCCCCCCCAGCGATCGCTGCTATCAGCTAGTCAAATCTGACTAGCTGATAGCAGCGTTTCGCTATGAGAATACTTAGCAGCGCGGTGTGCGAGTCCGGATCACGGGGATCGAGACACACACCGCTCTAAGTGTCCCTTACCCGTCCCCTGGTGTCACTTACCCGGCCATGCAGTGTCCCGGCGCGAGCGGCGTCCTCCAGGCGGTCCCGGCGGTGAGTTTCCGGCAGCGGGGCGGCATCTTCATTGGCAGCAGTGAGATCGCCGTAAAGTGATCTCACTGCTGCCTCTGGGAGTTTCAAAACTGCAACTCCCAGCATGCCCAGACAGCCTTTGGCTTTCTGGGCATGCTGGGAGTTGTAGTTTTGCAACATCTATAGGTCCACAGTTTGGAGACCACTGTATAATGGTCTCCAATCTGTGCTCTTCCAGATGTTGCAAAACTACAAATCTCAGCATGCTCAGTCTGTCCAGGCATGCTGGGAGTTGTAGTTCTGTAACATCTGGAAGAGCACAGACCATTATACAGTGGTCTCCAAACTGTGGACCTCCAGATGTTGCAAAACTACAACTCCCAGCATGCCCAGACTGCCCAAGCATGCTGGAAGTTGTAGTTCGGCAACATCTGATCCTTCAGATATTGCCGAACTACAACTTCCGGCAGTCTGGGCATGCTGGGAGTTGTAGTTTTGCAACAGCTGGAGGCACACTGGTTTGGAAACACTAAGTTTGGTTGCAAAACACTTGAAAGTTTATTACTTAACTTAGTGTTTCCAAACCAGTGTGCCTCCAGCTGTTGCAAAACTACAACTCCCAGCATGCACGGACAGCCAAAGGGCATGCTCGGAGTTTGCAACAGCTGGATGTTTGCCCCCTCCCCCCAATGTGAATGTACAGGGTACACTCACATGGGCGGAGGTTTACAGTGAGTGCTGCAAGTTTGAGATGGCGCAAATTTTGCGCTGCAGCTCAAACTTCCAGCGGCAAACTTGCTGTGAACCTCTGCCCATGTGACTGTACCCTAAAAACACTACACTACACTTAACTAAAATAAAAAGTAAAAAACACTACATATACACATACCCCTACGCAGCCCCCCTCCCCCCAAAAAATGAATGTCTGGTACGCTACTGTTTCCAAAACGGAGCCTCCAGCTGTTGCAAAATAACAACTCCCAGTATTGCCGGACAGCCATTGACTGTCCAGGCATGCTGGGAGTTTTGCAACAGCTGGAGGCACCCTGTTAGGGGTATTCTATGCCAATGATTCCCAATGTCCTCCCCTATGCAAATCCCTAATTTAGGCCTCAAATGCGCATGGTGCTCTCTCACTTTGGAGCCCTGTCGTATTTCAGGGCAACAGTTTTGGGACACACATGGGGTATCGCTGTACTCGGGAGAAATTGCCTTACAAATTTTGAGGGGCTTTTTCTTCTTTAACCCCTTATGAAAAAGTGAAGTTGGGGTCTACACCAGCATGTTAGTGTAAAAAAAATAAGAGGTAAAAGGGAAAAAAGACCCTCTAAATTTGTAATGCAATTTCTCCCGAGTACGGAGATACCCCATATGTGGGCGCACAGTGCTCTGGGGGCTCACAACAAGGCCCAGAAGGGAGAGTGCACCATGTACATTTGAGGTGATCTGCACAGGGGTGGCTGATTGTTACAGCAGTTCTGACAAACGCAAAACAATAAATATCCATATGTGACCCCATTTTGGTAACTACACCCCTCACGGAATGTAATAAGGGGTGCAGTGAGAATTTACACCCCACTGGCGTATGACAGATTTTTGGAACAGTGGTCTGTGAAAATGAAAAATAAAGTTTTTCATTTGCACAGTCCACTGTTTCAAATATCTGTCAAACGCCAGTGGGGTGTAAATGCTCACTGCACCCCTTATTAAATTCCATGAGGGGTGTAGTTTCCAAAATGGGGTCACATGTGGGGGGTTCCACTGTTCTGGCACCATAGGGGCTTCCTAAATGGGACATGCCCCCCAAAAACCCTTTCAGAAAAACTCACTCTCCAAAATCCCATTGTTGCTCCTTCCCTTCTGAGCCCTCTACTGCGCCCGCCGAACAATTTACATACACATATGAGGTATTTCCTTACTCGAGAGAAATTGGGTTAAAAATTTTAGGGTGTTTTCTCTCCTTTTACCCCTTGTAAAAATTCAAAAATTGGGTCTACAAGAACATGTGAATGTAAAAAATGAAGATTTAGAATTTTCTCCTTCACTTTGCTGCTATTCCTGTGAAACACCCAAAGGGTTAAAACACTTACTGAATGTCATTTTGAATACTTTGGGGGGTGCAGTTTTTATAATGGGGTCATTTATGGGGTATTTCTAATATGAAGACCCTTAAAATCCACTTCCAACCTGAACTGGGCCCTGAAAAAGTACGATTTTTAAAATCTTGAGAAAAATTGGAAAATTGCTGCTGAACTTTGAAGCCCTCTGGTGTCTTCCAAAAGTCAAAACTTGTCAATTTTTTGATGCAAACACAAAGTAGACATATTGTATATGTGAATCAATATGTAATTTATTTGGAATATTCATTTTCCTTTCAAGCAGAGACTTTCAAAGTTAGAAAAATGCTAAATTTTCATGAAATTTTTAGATTTTTTTTACCAAGAAAGGATGCAAATATCAGTGAAATTTTACCGATAACATAAAGTACAATATGTCACGAAAAAACAATCTCTGAATCAGAATAAGTAAAAGCATTCCAAAGTTATTAATGTTTAAAGTGACAGTGGTCAGATTTTCAAAAAATGCCCAGGTCCTGAAGGTGAAAATGGGCTGGGTCATGAAGGGGTTAAAATATAACATTATTGAAGCAGCACGGTCAGTTGCGTAAAAGTAAAACTAAAAAAAAAAAAAATGCCACGATTGCAAGTTTTTGGTCACTTCATATACCAGAAAAAAAGCTTATATAAATTGATCAAAAAATCCCATCAAAGCAAAAATGGTCCCAATAAAAACTACATGGTCCCACAAAAATAAGCAATAATACAGCCCCGTATATGGGAAAAAGATAGTTATAGGGGTCAGAAAAGGATAATTAAAGCACACTATTTTTGAATTATTTTATTTCTTTTTTACAAAAAGAAATTTTTAGGTAATAAAATATTAATAAATTGGGTACCTCTTTAATCTTATGGACCTGCAGAATAAAGATAATGTCATTTTCACCAAAAAGTGCCCTGTGTAGAATAACCCTCAAAAAAACCCTCAAAAAAAAAGTTGTCAAATTTATTTCCCAATTTCTCCCCAAAAATATTAAATTTTGCTTTACCATAGATTTTAAGTAAAATGAGCAATGTCATTACAAAGTACATTTGTTGGCGTGGAAAACAATCCTTATATAGGCTGTAGGTGGAGAATTGAAAGCGTTGCGGCTATTAAAAAAGTGAGAAGAGAAAAATGAAACCCCCCTTCCTGGTCCTTAAAGGAATTCACTTAATCCTAGTGCTCCCTCCCACATGACTGTGCTGCACTATAGAGCAACACAACAGTGCCGGAGAGTGTGCAGACTTTACTATACCAGGCATGTGAAATGCAGAGGAGGAATTGAGCTTGTTTCTCCCAATTTTGTATACAATCCCTTCTCTTATGTTCAGTCATGAACATGAATTGAGGGTGGGGGTTGGCTATATAAAAAAAGGGGATCGGACATGAAATGGGGGAATTTCACAATTTGTTTATACGGCATATCGATATCACTATATTTACCTCCATAATCACAATCGCACCTTTTTCCCAAATCGTGCAGTAATCCTCCACATGACTGTCTCTACTTTATATTTGTATTTAAAGTGATTGAGTTTGGTTAGGTTTACTCTATGGAATTTGAGTGGAATTCTGCCTTGAAATTCCACTCAGGAGATTCCGGTACAGCAGAATCTCATTGCTGGCAGTGATATTCCACATTGCACACAACAGATTTTATTTGCTGTTAAATTCCACTGGTGATTAGAATGATATTGCTCATTCTTTCAGCAGAATCCATATGCTGCCTGATTCATTTGGCGCCAGGCGCACTTGGGATCTCCAAATAGATTCTTTATTTTTTTGTCAACTGTAACAAACACCCCCCAATGAGTAAACTTGAAATTTTCCAGCTTTAATCCTTAGCTGTTACAGCAGTCACCTTAGATTGATTATTCTTCCAGTTCTTGACAGGTTTGCTGTGTAGACTGCGAGGGAATAAGTAAAGGACTGGGGATTGAGTAACTGCTTTATAGAGAGTCAGGGAGCTTAGGAAGGAAGGGTTTATGCCTAATATTACAGTCCCAAGAAAGAAATTGAAAAGACACCTTATTTCTCTTCTGCAGATTTACATATAGTTGATTAAACTAATATTGAATGATACATTTACCTTAATACATTAATTTCCTGGTTGCTCATACATTTATTTATTTTATTTTTTTTCTAGGTCAATGAGCTCAACCAAGTTCCGGTTCCGGTGATGCTTTTACCAGATGATTTTAAAGCCAACTCAAAAATTAAGGTCACTAACCACCTCTTCAACAGGTTGGTTGATAATGTGGATAGAAGTATAATATTTGCTTTTCATCTTGGACCTGGACCAACAATCGTGTCCTTTATAATCTTTTAATGGGAACAGATCCTGTAGTGCTGGTGTGTGCTGTGCCAGATCTATCATCTACATTTGACAGGAAAAAATGCTATTCAAGCATGACTTGTATGTCTAGATGTAAACATACTATGCAAGCTTGTGGTGTTTTTCCAGGAACACATTATATGCTTAGTGATGCAAAACTGATGCTAACCTTGCAGATAATGAAATGTTTTTCCCCAACAATTAGTTTTCTACATGACTTCTAAAGATGTAAGATTATACATATTGACAAGCATTTTTATTCTTGCTTTGAACTTATTATGGTGCAAACACATTTTTCATAGTTCTAAAAGCTTTTACTAAGTTTTCTTTCTACAGCCTCTACAGTTTGGTGAGTGTGCTCCACCTTCTTTCTACACTTATACACAGCCTATATGATTCTTCCCTGTAAACTGTCTGCTCTCATATATGCAGCCTGTATAAGCTGCAAACCAATGTTTCTCTTCCCTGTATCTACAAACTGAGCTGGTGTATAATATAATCCCCTTCCCGACCCTGGTGTTATCTTTAACCTTTTAACGACGAGCACCGTAAATGACCGGCGGCAGACAGCGGGGGACCAGCGGCTGGGAGCGGTGGCAGCAGAATGCAGCAGTGAAAATCTGGTAAGTGATCTTCACTGCTGCATAGTTTCACAACTACAACTCCCAGGATGCCCAGATAGCCAAAGGCTGTCTGGGCATGCTGGGAGCTGTAGTTTTGCAACTGTGCACTTCCAGATGTTGCAAAACTACAACTCCCAGCATGCCCAGACTGTCCAGGCATGCTGGGAGTTGTAGTTAGGCAACATCTGAAGGGCCAGATGTTGCAAAACTACAACTCCCAGCATGCCCTTTGGCGGTCTGGGCATGCTGGGAGTTGTAGTTTTTCAACAACTGGAGGCACACTGGTGTGGAAACACGGTCTGTTTCCTAACTCGATGTTTCCCAACATGTGTGCTTCCAGCTGTTGCAAAACTACAACTCCCAGCAGGCATTGACAGACCATGCATGCTGGGAGTTGTAGTTTTGCAACAGCTGGAGGTACACTGGTGCAGAAACACTGCGGTAGTCTGTTACCTAACTTAGTGTTTCCCTACCAGTGTGCCTCCAGCTGTTGCATAACTACAACTCCCAGCATGCATGGTCTGTGAGTGCATGCTGGGAGTTGTAGTTTTGCGACAGTTGAAGGTACAGGGTACATTCACACGGGTGGAGGTTTACCTCGAGTATCCCTTTCAGTTTGATCTGTGGTGGAAAATTTGCTGCAGCTCAAACTCCCAGCGGGAAACTCTCTGTAAATCCTTGCCCGTGTGAATGTACCCTAAAAACACTACACTAACACAAAATAAAGGGTAGAATGCTACATATACCCCCCCCCCCCCCTCAATAAAAATTAAAAACTTCTCATGCGGCAGTGTTTCCAAAATGGAGCCTCCAGCTGTTGCAAAAGAACTTCCAGTATTGCCGGACAGCCATTGACTGTTCAGGCATACTGGGAGTCTTGCAACAGCTGGAGGCACCCTGTTTGGGGAACACTGCCGTCCCTATGCAAATCCCTAATTTAGGCCTCAAATGCGCATGGCACTCTCACTTTGGAGTCCTGTCGTATTTCAAGGCAACAGCTTTTTCTCCTTTTTACCCTATATAAAAAGGTAAAGTTGGGGTCTACACCGGCATGTTGGTGTAAAAATATAAACATTTTTACACTAATATGCTGGTGTTGCCTCATACGTTTCATTTTTACAAGAGGTAAAAGGGGGAAAAAAAAGACCCCCAAAATTTGTAGCGTAATTACTCCTGAGTAAGGAAATACCCCATATGTGGGCGTTAAATGCTCTTCGGATGCACAACAAGGCTCAGGAGTGAGAGTGCACTATGTACATTTGAGGTCTAAATTGGTGATTTGCACAGGGGTGGCTGATGGTTACAGTACACCCTACAGGTGTTTTGAAAAATTTTAGTTTAAGTTGGATGTGAAAATGAAAAATCAGATTTTTTTTTTTCACTAAAATGCTGGTGTTGCCCCAAAGTTTTTATTTTCACAAGGGATAATAGGAGAAAAAGCCCCCCCAACATTTGTATCACCATTTCCTCTGAGTATATAAATACCTCATGTGGATGTAAAGTGCTCTGCTTGCGAACTACAGGGCTCAGAAGAGAAGGAGCGCCATTTGGATTTATGAGAGAGAATTAGGCTGGAATTTAAGGCCATGTGTGTTTACAAAGCCCCCATAGTGCTAGAACAGTGGAACCCACCCCCCTCACATGTGAAGCTATTTTGGAAACAACACCACTCACGGTATGTAATAAGGGGTACAGTGAGCATTTTCCCCCCCCACAGGTGTCTGACAGATTTTTGAAAATTGAATTCCATTTGCACAGCCCACTGTTCAAAAAATCTGTCAAATGACAGTGGGGTGTAAATACTCACTGCATCCCTTATTAAATTCTGTAAGGGGTGTAGTTTCCAAAATAGGGTCACGTGGGTGGGGTTCTAAAGCAGAGCAGCGCTAAAGGGGAAAGAAAAGAGAAAAGCCGCCCACAAACAGGGTTGGGCAGGCTACAAGGCATGCTGGGAGCTGTAGTTTCTAAAACAGGCAAAACAGAAATAGATGCTACACTACATGGACACACTTGTACAAAGTAAGGAAAAGAAAGACAAACAAAGAGCAAGCATGAGACCAGAGATAACAAGAAAACTCACCTGCAAGAAAAAACACATTGGCCACTGGAGTACCCCTTTTTAAAGTTGCGGTGTAATGCTTCACACAGGTGCCGGTTCTGCAAGGAAGACTCCTTTTGCTGCCAGGACACAATTGTACTTTTTTACTACAATTTTATATTAAAAAAAAAATGCACAGGGGTCGGTGGGAGCTTTGCATACACAATCTGTGTTTAATCAGTTTAGCGGCTTTTTATTTGTGCTTCTTCTCAAAATGTAACTTTTTATTTTTTATTTTTTTTAAATGCCAGAACAGCTTGTAGAGCAGAGCAGTAATGACCAATGTCCTCCATGATCAGAGAGAATAGGGGATCGAGGATGTTGGGTTTTAAAATTCCCATGATCCGCTTTGGCCACATGCAGTGGGGATCAAAAGTTTGGGCACCCCAGGTAAAAAATTGTATTAATGTGCATAAAGAAGCCAAGGAAAGATGGAAAAATCTCCAAAAGGCATCAAATTACAGATTAGACATTCTTATAATATGTCAACAAAAGTTAGATTTTATTTCCATCATTTACACTTTCAAAATAACAGAAAACAAAAAAATTACGTCTGCAAAAGTTTGGGCACCCTGCAGAATTTATAGCATGCACTGCCCCCTTTGCAAAGCTGAGACCTGCCAGTGTCATGGATTGTTCTCAATCATCATCTGTGAAGACCAGGTGATGTCAATCTCAAAGGTTTTAAATGCCCAGACTCATCTGACCTTGCCCCAACAATCAGCACCATGGGTTCTTCTAAGCAGTTGTCTAGAAATCTGAAACTGAAAATAGTTGACGCTCACAAAGCTTGAGAAGGCTATAAGAAGATGGCAAAAAGTTTTCAGATGTCAATATCCTCTGTTCGGAATGTAATTAAGAAATGGCTGTCATCAGGAACAGTGGAGATTAAAGCAAGATCTGGAATACTAAGAAAAATATCAGACAGAACAGCTCGCAGGATTGTGAGAAAAACAATTCAAAACCCACGTTTGACTGCACAATCCCTCCAGAAAGATCTGGCAGACACTGGAGTTGTGGTACACTATTCCACTATAAAGAGATACTTTGTACAAATATGGTTTTCATGGAACAGTCATTAGACGAAAACCTCTTTACATCCTCACCACAAAAAACAGCGTTTGAACTTTGCAAATTAACATATAGACAAGCCTGATGCATTTTGGAAACAAGTTCTGGGGACCGACGAGGTTAAATTTGAACTTTTTGGCCGGAATTAGCAAATGTACGTTTGGAGAAGAAGGTGAACAGAATTTAATGAAAAGAACCTCTGTCCAACTGTTAAGCATAGGGGTGGATCAATCATGTTTTGGGGTTGTATTGCAGCCAGTGGCACAGGGAACATCTCACGAGTAGAAGGAAAAATGGATTCAATAAAATTTCAGCAAATTTTGGATGCTAACTTGATGCCATCTGTGAAAAAGCTGAAGTTAAAGAGAGGATGGCTTCTACAAATGGATAATGATCCTAAAAACACCTCAAAATCCACAGGGGATTCCATCAAGAGGTGTAAACTGAATGTTTTGCCATGGCTTCACAATCTCCTGACCTCAACATAATTGAAAATCTATGTATAGACCTTAAAAGAGCAGTGCGTGACAGACAGCCCAGAAATCTCAAAGAACTGGAAGACTTTTGTAAGGAAGAATGGGCAAAGTACCTCAAACAAGAATTGAAAGACTCTCTTGGCTGGCTACAAAAAGCGTTTACAAGCTGTGATACCTGCCAAAGGGGGCAGTACAAGATATTAACATTTTTTTTGTTTTCTGTTATTTTGAAAGTGTAAATGATGGAAATAAAATCAAACTTTTGTTGACATATTAGAAGAATGTCTAATCTGTAATTTGATGCCTTTTTGGAGATTTTTCCATCTTTCCTTGGCTTCTTTATGCACATTAATTTTTACCTGGGGTGCCCAAACTTTTGATCCCCACTGTAGCATTTTGTTGTGCATCCCTCTCCAAAATGTAAACTAAAAATTGCTGTGACTTGTACAGTAGAAATTTTATTTTATTTATTTTTTGTATATTCTCACTATCCTGTGCATATTGCTCAGAAAGATTCTGGCCACAGATTAGCTCCATTGAATATGTCTAATCTGTGTCTGTGGAAGCTAGTAAAATGCATTAATATAATCCAGGGTTACTCTCAGTTTCTGTCATACAGTCATGGCCGTAAATGTTGACACCCCTGACATTTTTCAAGAAAATTAAGTATTTCTCACAGAAAAGGATTGCAGTAACACATGTTTTGTTATAAATTTATTCCCTTTGTGTGTATTGGAACTAAACCAAAAAAGGGAGGGAAAAAAAGCAAATTGGACATAATGTCACACCAAACTCCAAAAATGGGCTGGACAAAATTGTCATCCTTTCAAAATTGTGGAAAAATAAGATTGTTTCAAGCATGTGATGCTCCTTTAAACTACCCTGGGGCAAGTAACAGATGTGGGCAATATAAAAATCACACCTGAAAGCAGATAAAAAGGAGAGAAGTTCACTTAGTCATTGCATTGTGTGTCTGTGCGCGCCACACTAAGCACAGACCACAGAAAGAGAAGAGAACTGTCTGAGGACTTGAGAACCAAAATTGTGGAAAAATATCAACAATCTCAAGGTTACAAGTCCATCTTCAGAGATCTAGATTTGCCTTTGTCCACAGTGCACAACATTATCAAGAAGCTTGCAACCCATGGCACTGTAGCTAATCTCCCTGGGCATGGATGGAAGAAGAGAAATTGATGAAAGGTGTCAATGCAGCATAGTCTGGAGCTGCTTATCCACCATCCAAACAAGTTTCAAAGATATTTAAGCTGTCCTGCAGGCTCAGGGAGTATCGGTGTCAGCACGAACTATCCATCAACATTTAAATGAAAGGCTATGGCAGGAGACCCAGGAGCACCCCACTGCTGACTCAAAGACATAAAAAAGCAAGACAAAATGAACTTGAGTAAGCCAAAATCCATCTGGGAAAACGTCTTGTGGACAGATAAGACCAAGATAGAGCTTTTTAGTAAAGCACATCATTCAATTGTTTACCGAAAACAGAATTAAGCCTACAAAGAAAATAATACAGTACCTGTAGTGAAATATGGTTGTGGTTCAAGGATGTTTTGGGGTTGTTTTGCTGCCTCTGGAACTTGGTGCCTTGAATGTGTGCAAGACATCATGAAATCTGAGGATTACAAACGGATTTTGGGTCGCACTGTACAGCCCAGTGTCAGAAAGCTGGGTTTGCGTCCGAGATTTTGGGTCTTCCAGCGGGACAATGATCCCAAACATGTGTCAAAAATCCCCCAGAAATAGATGGCAACAAAGTGCTGGAGAGTTCTGAAGTGGCCAGCAATAAATCCTGATCTAAATCCCATTGAACACCTGTGGAGAGATCTTAAAGCGTACCCTTCAGATCCAATTAATTTATTTTTTATATATCATTCAGTACCTAATCCTGACCTATTTCTTTTTTTTATTACACTTTTTCGTTCACTAGTCTGAATTCCTCCCAAAGGGAGGGGGCGTGGCCTCACTGTGCAGGTCTCCGCCCCCTCCCTCAGTATGCTGTCTGCTCACATCTCCCCTAGCATTAGCAAAACTACAACTCCCAGCTTGTCCTCACTGACAGTAGCGGGACACAAGCTGACAGTGGGAGGATTTTTCCTTCAGCTGTGAGCCCTGCACTCACAGCTGTCAATCAAGGAAGTGTGTCCATGACATAGGTGATGATGCATGGACACAGCAGGACTAGTATGTGTCCAAGCAGGCAGGGGGGGGCAGTTGTTTGACTGACTGGCTTTTTCTGTAGGAAATACTGAAAATTTTCTAATGAAAGCAATTGCAAAACCTATTGGATTTGCATGCTTTACAACATATCAAAAGTTTTTGTATCTGACAGTGCCCATTTAAAATTGCTGTAGGGAAAAGGCGCCTTCCAATAAGAGACCTGGAGCAGTTAGCAAAGGAATAGAGTGGTCCAATATTCCGGCTGAGAGGTGTAAGAAGCTTATTGATGGTAATAGGAAGCAACTGATTTCAGTTATATTTTCTAAAGGGTGTGCAATCAGATATTAAGTTAAGGGTGCCAATAATTTTGTCCAGACCATTTTTGGAGTTTGGTTTGACATTATGTCCAATTAGCTTTTTTTCCTTCCTTTTTTTTTGTTTAGTACCTGTGTGTGTGTGTGTGTGTGTGTGTGTGTGTTTGTTTTTCACAGGACTGGGGGAAAAAAATTATAGATATACAGATAATATAGATACACAGATAATATAGATATACAGATAATATAGATATACAGATAATATAGATATACAGATAATATAGATATACAGATAATATAGATATACAGATAATATAGATATACAGATAATATAGATATACAGATAATATAGATATACAGATAATATAGATATACAGATAATATAGATATACAGATAATATAGATATACAGATAATATAGATATACAGATAATATAGATATACAGATAATATAGATATACAGATAATATAGATATACAGATAATATAGATATACAGATAATATAGATATACAGATAATATAGATATACAGATAATATAGATATACAGATAATATAGATATACAGATAATATAGATATACAGATAATATAGATATACAGATTATATAGATATACAGATTATATAGATATACAGATTATATAGATATACAGATTATATAGATATACAGATTATATAGATATACAGATTATATAGATATACAGATTATATAGATATACAGATTATATAGATATACAGATTATATAGATATAAAAATTATAATTTAAATGTTGTTGGTTTATTTTTTTTACTTTGTGTAATTCTCTTGTCCACATTTGTGTACAATGGCTATGCATGCAACTTAACATAACTTGTTATAAGTAAGTGGTGTCAATAACTGTGTGGTGGCTTCTGATATAAATGAAAGCCATAATACTGATGTGGACAGAGCCTAAAAATCCAAGTGTGCTGCATTAACACTTTATATTTCACAAATATATGCCCAAAGG